>NC_061107.1:3618808-3623808 GCF_015104395.2 Macrobrachium nipponense
ATTGTCCCTCTGGATAGTAAAAAGGTCTTTATCAAGAAATGATAAGGCTATTCCATATCTCAGCTGTTCTGCTGGTATAGTGGTTAGTGTCGTGGCATGCCACTCAGACGTCGCGGGTTCACGTCTTCTCTTAAGGCGATGGAAAAATCCACTGGCTCTGCAGTGTGGGGGTCTTTTCCACAATTTTCGAAGGCTGTAATATACCGTAAATTCCCTGTGCAAAGTAATGGTTTTATAAAGCTTCACTTCGATAATATTCTCGAAGTAAATAGTAAGGATTGCAACAGCTTATACTTTTGCTTTCTACTTCATTGTTGACAAATTAAATAAATATGCTAAATAAACAGAACTTGAGGTGGGTTGAAATCAGGAAATCACAAGAAGCAGCTAAAAATGTGGTCGCTTCTGTTAAGGGAGAGTTACAGGATATATTTTACTTCTTTACAAGGAGAAGGCTTCATTCTGTTCCTATCAAGAATTCCTGAACTTTAAAAACAAAACTGGACCGGTTCCTGAATCATTCGAGTTAGAGGCTTCCACGATATTGCCAAAAGTTTAAGGTAGTTAGGATTCCTTTACAAAAACATTCTCAGAAATGTCTCTAGGAAACATGAGAAGTTTAACAAGTATTTACGGCGAGAGGAGACCTTATCGGGGATACAGAACTCTCATTATGCAAAGTGACTTCGTCTCCTGTGCAACGGCTGAAGAACGTTGATGAAGAATGTTGGCGTCAGGATTAACGAATTCGGTGTAAAACTATTTCAAAAGCTTAATAGCTAAATAAAAGTAGCAAAAAAATGCGCCGAAGGCAATCGAGTTTTCTGTACAGCGTATAATCAAGGCCACCGGAAATAGATCTCGGTATGATGCTGTACGAACCTCGGCCCATGAAACTTTAACCACCGCCAGAAGCACGGTTATGGCTAACTTTAACCGAACATAAAATAGAAACTACCGAGGCTAGAGGACTGCAATCTGGTATGTTTGATGACTAGAAGGTGGATGATCATTAAGCCAATTTGCAGTCCTCTAGCCTCAGTAGTTTTTAAGATCTGAGGGCGGACAGAAAAAAGTGCGGACGGACAGACAAAGCCTAGCACAACAGTTTTCTTTTCATAAAACTAAAAAGGCCACTAATCCTGATTTGCTTCTGTATATTAGAATTTAATTATAGCTTAGATAAGATAAAAATGGATATATATATGTATATATATATATATATATATATATATATATATATATATATATATATATATATATATATATATGTGTGTGTGTGTGTGTGTATTACGCATATTTATATATGTATGCGTGTATAGTATTTAATGTCAGGGTAAGCTTAACAACTTCTCAGAAAGAAATAAACAGTTTGACGTAAAAGTAGAGATCGTAAGATCTATAGAAGTCACATAGAAAATTCACTGTACGCCTCATTACCCAAAATTTAGTGACCACAAAATAATTAAGGCGGAAACATCATGCCCCCATTTCCATATAAAGTTCCTTTTAACCATCAAATAACTATTGACCACTGGCGTTCGGTGAAGTCTTAAAGTAATCTTGATACCTTCACCTTCATTTCACCTCATTTTCATTTCACCTCCTCTTCCTCCTCTTTCTCTCTCTCTCTCTCTCTCTCTCTCTCTCTCTCTCTCTCTCTCTCTCTCTCTCTCTCTCTCTATCTCTGAGTCTATTTCTTAAAGGTCGGTTTTAACGTGTCCTCTTATAGCCAATTTTTTTTTCTTCTCCCGATGTCTTCGACTCTGAAGAAATATTAATCAGCCCATAGTTTTTCTTTGGTGCTATTTCCAACTCATTGATCAAAGGGATGTCTTTTTTATCTATTATTTTTCGAGGGTTCACCTTTTTTTTTATGAATAACCTTTATTTATTCATCATCTTATTTATTTTCATGGGAATATATTTAAATGTTTCGTATAACTAATACCATGTCAATACTTTCGAAGAACGTACAACTTCATTTCCTTTACATTATTCAACTTTTCACACACAAACAGAGAGAGAGAGAGAGAGAGAGAGAGAGAGAGAGAGAGAGAGAGAGAGAGAGAGAGAGAGAGAGAGACCAATACAGTGAACATTCGTCAGTCCCACAGCTTCCAGTGAACATAAGAGACACGATTATTACAGCCCGTAGGTAATAGCTTCGAGTCAGCTGACGACCCGTAAGAGCTTATCCTATATCCCTGACAGATGAGGAGAGAGAGAGAGAGAGAGAGAGAGAGAGAGAGAGAGAGAGAGAGAGAGAGAGAGAGTTGAGGAGACATATGACCCAGGTTATTTACCAGAGGGCCTTGGGGAAAAAACTAAGAGGTGAAGTCTAGGTTGACAAGGTTTGGATAAACGGAGGATTCATTGAGTGTTTTTATAAGCTGATGAAAGTTAGAGGTAACACTGAAGGCGTCCAGAATAAGGCATGATCCGACCTCCAGCTTAATCGGGGTGCGTGGTGAAATCTATGGGCAATTAGAGCGCTGTTTCACCATCGTAAATTGAAGTAAATACCCTGTATTTTATTGGAAATAATTATTCTGTACTGTTTAACATGCATATCATTCATGTTTTACATTTTCATTCTAAAAAACGATTCAAATATCCTATCCTAAAATTCCTGTATCATTAATTCAACGCGAAACACCTTTTTTCCAAACCATTTCAGACTTTTCCTACCAGCCCCCACCCAACAAGAACAAGAACAACAACAACAAAGTAGTTTATAGCCTTACTTCAGAGTAAGCGAAAATGTCATCAATTTCCTTTCTAGGATACAGTAAGATCCTCAGTTTACTTTATAACTTCGTCTTTTGTATGGAACGCGATAGTCTTCATAGATTTTATTATAGAGGTTACATTGCAAAGAAGATTTAATTTATATGACAAATTCCAGAAATCATGAGTAATTTTTGAAATTCTGCACCGCATTTACATCATTTAACCTGACGCATTTTCCCAGCTTTATTTGAAACAAGCATTTTAATAAACTTGTTAATATGTTCACCAGACGATGCTATTAACTGCACTTAACCAAGCATGAATTAGAATATCATGCCAAAAAAAGTTTTTCATGTTTGTCAGCCAACACGATCCATGCATATTAATATACCAAATGAATTATTTTTTTATTACAGTATTCGCTTTATACCTCGTAATAACATACATGGTAGTAATTTATGACTCAGTTAAAAACGATGCTTCCAATTTAAATATCATATAGAACGTATTATCTTTATTTTAATTTTTTTTTTACTTTAGATATATAGGTGTCAAACATACATTGAGCGACTAGCGTTGTCTTGCTTATAACGACGTGAGCCTAGTTATTGGCTTCCAGGCAATTGAAATATCATATTTGATTGTGCGATGATTTACGTAGCATAAGCATCCAGGAAGTTTGTCTGAGAGTTGCCATTCTTATAAAGGGGCTGAGTATTATCTGGCATAAAATTTAATTTGTAGGGGGGTTCATCAAGTGACTGAACTTCAAACTACTCTCTCTCTCTCTCTCTCTCTCTCTCTCTCTCTCTCTCTCTCTCCTATCTCTATCTCTCTCTCTCTCTATCTCTCTATCTCCTATCCTCTCTCCTCTCCTCTCATTCTGGAGTAGATATAAGAAGTGAAATAAATCTGAAAACTAACTGGATGGTTGGTAAAACACTTATGAAACATGTTGAGGAGGTCAAGTGACTGAACTTCATATTTCTCTCTCTCTCTCTCTCTCTCTCTTCACAACACATAAAAGAAAGAACTAAAGTCTTTCATTTTCCTTGCTATCTTTTAGACATACGTAACTAAACTGTGTCAGCGTCAGCAACACTTGTTCCATCAGTAATAATAATAATAATAATAATAATAATAATAATAATAATAATAATAATAATAATAATAATAATAATAATAATAATGGTACCATTATTACTAGAAATGAAATTAAATATACAGTTATTCTAATCCCAAAAAACCTATGTTTCCCTAATTCAAGAACTTTTATTTATTGAAAATCCCCACTGAATTATTCTTTTCAAACAGCAACAGTCCATTTGCGCCTCTTTGTTGTCCGAGATCCATTTGTAAACTGCACTTACCTTCCTCAACAATAACTTCCCTCTGGTATATCTTCATTTTCTACCTTCAGAAAGAAGCGTGTGTGTGTGTTGTGTGGAGTCTGAGAAGTGGATGAAAAAGAATGAGGTAGGATTTAAAATACATAAATAGTTCTGTCTGATAAGCTTTGGAGAGATTTCAACATCTCAGTGATATGGGGTAACAATGGCAGCAGTTTAACCTGCTGGTAAAGGCACTTAGAGAAGATGGAAGGAGAGTTGCTTAGTTAAATAATAGCGTTGCTCAGTTAGAGAATGTCGTGATGGATATGGAATACGTAAGAAAAGTTATTTTACGTTTAAGGGCAGTATAATATGAACTATTATTATTATTATTATTATCTTATTATTATTATTAGTATTATTATTATTATTATTATTATTATTATTATTATTATTATTATTATTATTAATTTATTTTTGCTCTATTCACGTCCTCCAATTCGAGAGTTGCTTAGTTAAAAAAATAATAGTGTTGGGTTCCGGGTTGCATCCTGCCTCCTTAGGAGTCCATCACTTTTCTTATTATTATTATCATTATATTATTATTATTATTATTATTATTATTATTATTATTATTATTATTATTATTATTATTATTATTATTATATTATTATTATTATTATTATTATTATTATTATTAGAGTTAATTTCATATGAAATACTCTCAGTTTTTTTTTATTCTTACCTCTCGCACGTTAATGTTGGGCAATAATTCGCCAATGTCCATATTCTGATAGAGACACACAGCAGCAGCTTGTGTAGAGCAGTTTTTATTTCCTGTGCAACAATGAAGGTAATAGAATATCATGGATAATTCCGCAACATTGGTCCCCAACATATACAGTCGCCACACCCCTCATCTGTAGATTTAGCTAA
>NC_061107.1:3628808-3638808 GCF_015104395.2 Macrobrachium nipponense
GTTCAAGTTTAAAGATACTGGAAATTTATGATAGGATATTTATGTTTTTTTTTATTAGAATGAAAATGTTAAAAAAAATAATAATATAAATATTTTGCAAGCTAAACAGTACAGAACAATCATTCTAATAAAATATAGCATATTCAATTTTAATTTTCGATGGTGAAACACAAGGCTCTATTTGACCATAGATTTTAGTGGTTTGATTTTATGGTAGGTTAGGAATATAAACGTTATCATGAGGGGAAAAAATCTTGCACATGTCCAAGTAAGCTGGAGGTCAGATCACGCCTTGTTATTTCTGTTTTATTCAAGCGTTATGATTAACCTGGATGACTTTCAGTTCCTCGATAGGCGAGAATCGTGTTTTTGAAAGAAAAGTAATTAAAATGGCACTTATTTCTCCAAGAAAATCAACGTAGGCTCTGCTTATTCATTGCATAATGAGTGCTCAATAATGATTCTTTTTGCCTTTACTAATGTAAGTGTTGTTGGGAACATCTTAGCATTTTTTCACTCTGTAATGATATACCAACCAAGTGCAGGCTAAGAATAAATTTAAGGTCAAATACTTTGCATTTTACCCTGACATTTTTATCTCTCCTGGTTGTAGTCTTTATTAAGTGTTCTTTATCTGTGTTTTTTAATGCATAAAAAACCTTTTGATCAGATTACTTTCACTCTCTTGCGTTATTTCTCTGTGAAATTTCGTCTTTTAAAATCATTTAGTCGTTTTTTTAATTTCCTAATTATTTTTATTTTTATTCTTTAATTTCGGACCCAAGCCATTACGTCGCTGATAAGATTAATCAGTCCATACCCGTCCTTCTGCGTGATAGAACTCTCCCAGCGTCACTGTATCTAATCTCCCCATATTTTCTCAAAATTTTAATTGACACCTGCTTTTAGTCGATACTCAAAATGAGTAGGGGTATATGCTATTAATTAAATTTTAGCGCTTGTTTAAGACAAACTGCCGAACCTTCATGAGATCCAACATTATTTACAAATTTAAGTGTCCGGGATGTCCCGGTATTTATGTTGGTTCTTGCCGAAGGTTGTTGCAGATGAGATATTGCAGTCACCTGGGATATAGTCTCAGAACGGGACAGAGAATTAGCAAACCTGAACTCTCTAATATTAGGAACACGCGTCCATATGCAGGATTCAGGTTCATAAGAATCATTTTTCTATTATTGGTGGTACAAGCCACAGTAACTACCTCACCACCCTTGAGTTTTTATACATTAAAGGACTAGTCCCGTCTTTCAACTCCAACGTATCTGCTGCTCCTCTATATCTAGCATAACTGAAGTCTTGGCTGGTCTGCAGTCTTGGTCATTCGTTCTTCCTTCTCCACTCTAACAGGTTGTTAGGCACTGGGGCTCTCTTTTACTTTTGACACATTCTTGTGATGGTTTTTTAAAGTAAAGTTAATTCTTAAGTTTTTCAATTCTTTGATGTTTTTATTTACATTTGTTATTTATAATATTTTTAATGATAAATGATTTTTAATTTTACCAGACTGAAGATGCACTGAGTTATGTGCGAAACGTTTTTGCAGTAAACCATGGACTTTTTTATGTGTTTGATGGACCCTGCTGATTGCTGATATATATATATATATATATATATATATATATATATATATATATATATATATATATATATATATATATATATATATATATATCACTTTCTTTTTAACCCAAGTGTTTCGCTTCGAACATACACTCCGTTTTTAGCCATCACACCACAAGCACAAAAAGGTCTGATCTCACAAAAGAGGCAGGTAGGCAGGTTTAATGGTCCAGAAAATACAGTTCTGAAGTAGAGGGAAACGGTCGAGATCTTGCTGAAAGCGAACATTGCAATTGTCGAAAAAAATGAGTTCTGGTTTCATTGTCGTAGATATATTTGCTCTTCTCATAACGTACTTTAATTGGGGTTTAGCTCCTCTCTCTCTCTCTCTCTCTCTCTCTCTCTCTCTCTCTCTCTCTCTCTCTTATATATATATATATATATATATATCTATATATATATATCTATATATATATATATATATATATATATATATATATATATATATATGTGTGTGTGTGTGTGTGTGTGTGTGTGTGTGTGTGTGTGTGTGTGTGTGTGTGTGTGTAAGAGAGAGAGAGAGAGAGAGAGAGAGAGATACTACATTGACCACCTCAACGCATTATCAAGTGGTTACAGCATCCAGAATTATTAGAAGCATTTCCCTTCCTTATATCCACTCTGAATAGAGGTTAACGATTTGGTCCTAATTTATTTCTGCAACTGGTATAAGGCCTTCTCAAATCAGGACAGTAATAATACCTCTCACATAAAAAAAATAAAATCTTTCTTTCTAATACTGTGGTAGATAAAATTATCTTTCTTTGGCTGTGAATTGTTCAACTTTCTTACAAAATATCTCTCCTTTTTTTTAAATAATGCTTCTCTCTCTCTCTCTCTTCTCTCTCTCTCATCTCTCTCTCTCTCTCTCTCTCTCTCTCTCTCTCTCTCTCTCTCTGACCTAGACAGCTGGCGGTTCACCAAATCCTCTGTTATTACCTCCGAGTTCCTGAACATGCTATTGGTTTTCTTGTTGCTTTTGATTAGTGACAAGTCATGTCTCGCGTATACCTTTGAACTTGGACCATGAGAAATCAGAGGATGTCTCTGCAATCATCAATGGATGAAGGCTGTCTCGCAGACTGGAAGGCCATAGAAAAGCATTGGTTTCACCCTTTGAAGTACCAGTTCACAGTTCGAGTTAGTCTACGTCAGGTCTTAGGTTGAGGTCCTGCGAAATTTCTGAAGATGGCGCTCTTTTATTCTACGGTGTTAGCAGTTCGTTACTCTAAAATCTCTTGATGTCTATTAATAATATTTGATGCTTGTTTTATTACTGGACGCATCTTCCTTCCTCGATCGCAAGGAAAATGAGATAAATATTCTTTTGAGTGCGGTATCAGTAAAGTTTTCAGTGCGATCTAAACGTACGTAGCTAGAATATCATACTAGCTAGAATACCATAATGTTCATTTTAAAGCGCAGGACACTTCACAGCGTTTTACTCTATTTCCTCTAGTTGAGAAAACGTTTGTATTCGCTCAAAACTAAACCTAAGATCAGTTGTTTTTCAATATAATGCTCTACCAGTCCAATCGTTCAGTGGTTTTTCAACTTGATCTTTTATTTTCAAAGTTTCTTCTTCTTCCACCCCCCCCCCCCCCCCCTTTTCACAGTTAGCCCAAAACAAATTCATCTTTGTCCCCAAAACTAATCATTGTTCTTGGCCTGTTTATTCTACTTTAGACTCGAAAGTCTTACTGTACACCCTATATGTTTTAATACAGTCCTTAGGAAATTTACTTGTCAATTTCCAGAAGTTATTAGTTCTATTTGGTCAACAAGACATCGTCTTATCTATTTGGACCAATGATTAAATAAGGACTAATAAAAATTCATCTTTTGAAAAAGACCCCAAGAGATGCAAGGTTCCTCCTCTTCCCCTTCAAAGCAATTATTGATAACCTTGAACTAAACATGAATAACAATATTATAATGGCGATGCAACAATCATTATTAGGGAATAGGATAAACAATAAACAAGGTTTCATTGTGTTTCGTCTTGAGAACATTACACATACGGATGCATCCCCTCTCGATAGTCAATATGTGTTTCTGTCCTGTATTAATAAAAAAAGATGAATTGCATTGGTGTGAGTTCAAGATCAAGCTAGCAATAACATGAGTGGTTTAGTACACAATTAATTCGGATGAATACTTTAGAATGCAGGGTTCACAAGGGCATATCAATTAATTGGCAGTTTGCGATTATATATATGATATACATATAAATTATATATATATATATATAGATATATATATATATATATATATATATATATATATATATAGATATATATGTATATATATATATATATATATATATATATATATATATATATATATATATAAATATATATACATATATAATCCAGATAACACATTAATCAATCAATCAATCTATATAAATATATATGATACACACACACACACACACACATATATATATATATAATATATATATATATATTATCTATGATGATATATATAATATATCTATATATATAATATATACCTATATGTAATATGTATATTATATGATATAGGTATAGATTATAATATATTATGATATATATTAGTATAGTATTAATATATATTATATGATATAGATATATTTATATATATATATCAATATATTATGTATATATCTATATGTATATTATATTATTATATATTTATTATACTATATTATATATATATAAATATATATATATTATATATATTATATTATATAATATATAATATACATATATAAATACCAGATAAAACCACAATCAATCAATCAATCATCATATAAATAAAATATTAATGACTATACATGTATACTGAATATATAATATATTATTATATATATAATATATTAATATAATATTATATTATATTATAGATATTATATATATATATATATATATATATATATCTAATTAATATACATATATAAATACCAGATAACACAACAATCAATCAATCAATCATATATAAATTAATAGTTAAATGATATACATGATAGATATATATATTTATATTATATATTATATATATAATTATAATAGATATAATATTATAATGTATATAGATATATATATATATAACTATATATATATAAATATAAGTATACATAAATAATACCA
This sequence comes from Macrobrachium nipponense, assembly GCF_015104395.2. Taxonomy (NCBI): domain Eukaryota; kingdom Metazoa; phylum Arthropoda; class Malacostraca; order Decapoda; family Palaemonidae; genus Macrobrachium; species Macrobrachium nipponense. The sequence continues at coordinate 3,633,581 of NC_061107.1, forward strand.
GATAACACACAATCATCAAGCAATCATATCTAAATATATTATGATATACAGGTTAATATGGGAAATATATATATATATTAAAAACATGTATACATTATATATAATGTATATATATATATATATAGATATATATATATATATAATATATAAAGATATATATATATTATATATATAATATTTAATAGTCATGCTTAACGACAAGCTAATTTTAATATCAAGCATGGATAATATTTCCATAAATTAAAAATAGAACAAACTCTTAAATTACAATCTCGTCAACTACAGATTCAGACTCATTAAGTCTAAACGAAATATCAGAGAAACTCGTCAAAACTTTTATCCTCTGCAGATTCTATGGATTTTGACCCTTTAAACTTTTATTTATGTTATAAAAGAACCATGACTTAGGATTTTATAATCCGCAGTTTCTCCCCCCCTCTCCCCCCCCAACACCCCGACCCTTTTTTTAAATTTAGTTAATACTATTAATTATGACTTCCTTTCTATACTTTGGAAATTAATTTAAGATTTTATAAGTAAATGTAAGGGTGAAATATGAGTTCTATTTTATAAGAAACTTGCCTTTTAAAAATTTAAGTTCACTTCCCGTGTAACCTTTTGATCTAGATTATTTTTCGCTTACTGTGGATGTAAGTCTGCAAGTTACTGAGTTGTTGTTTTTGTTGTTGTTGTACTGTTGTTGTTCTTGTTGGGGGTGGGGGGAGGAGAGCCCTATGGAAGAGCCTAAACAAGTCTGAAAAAGTTGTTTTGTATTGAGTTAAAGAAACAGGAATCTTAAGATTAGATATTTGTGATTTATTTATTAGAATGAAAATGTAAAAAAATAAATAAATTGCATGTTAAACAGTACAGAACAATCATTTCTAATAAAATGTAGCGTATTTATTTTAATTTTCGTAGGTGAAACAACGCTCTATTTGACCGTAGATTTTAGCACGCGCCCAGAGTAAGCTGGAGGTAGGACCACGCCTTGTCGGCGGAGCATTTGAGTTAGGCAAATTCTATGGAATTAAAAAGACTATCAAAAGAAGTCCAAGGTTAAAATCCTGCATAAATATGCAAATGAAAAGCAACAGGAACATTTACAGCGGAATTTTTCACTGATGTTGAAAGAGAAAACTTGAAAAATTATTCATTGAATAACAGATGTATGTTTAGTCTCCTGAATGCAAGAATACTCTGGAGCCCATTCGGGCAGATTTCGTTTTGCAAACATGTTACATATATGGGAGACCAAACTTAAAAGTATAATATCTGCTCATAAAAATGCATATTTTCTTATTAGATGAGGAACGAAATAAAAATAAAAATATATCAACTTTCATAAAAACAAAAAACCTACAAAATAGAAATAAGAAATATTCAAAAGATAAATATTTTCATTTGTTTATGAGATACAGTTTGTTCACATCCGTTTCAAAGCCGATTGCTTATATACAGTGGTCCGCTGGTAAGGTGGCTAGCATCGTGACATGTCACTTAGATATCCAGGGTTCGCTTCTCCAGGGCGATGAAAAATCACTGGCTCTGTATCATGATCAGTTACTGCTGCAGTGTGGGGTCTGCGGAGGACGATGGAGCAAACATTCTTTGGAAGCCTGAATTTCGAGTCAATGGCCCCTGTGGTGTGCTCATTCCACGTGAATAGGTTCCATCTAATAATAATAATATATTTTCACCAGGGTACTCATAATTTCTTTTGCGGTCTAGTACAAGTTTGAATTGTTCTGTTTTTGTACGATTATTCCTTAGGCACTGCCTTGATTGTATGAGTTTGACAAAAAAAAAAAAAAGGCGCATGGAAATAATTTCTTATATAACGTATTTAAAATGTAGCTGTAGTAGATTCACATCACCCGTGTATCTAATGCTTAGGCCAGTCCCTTACGACGCTCCTGATTGGCCAGTCACAGGGCTGGAAACTCTCAGTCTCTCTCGAGAGTTCACATAGGCGGGATGTATGTTCCACCTCTCCTAAGGGAAGACTTATCCCTGTAACTGGTTTCTTATCAACAGACAATGAGGACCGTCGTATGGGACTGGACTAGGCTTCGGATGCACGGGTGATGTGAATTCACTATAGCTACTTTGTAGATTCCTTACGGGGTACTATTCCTTTTTTCTTAAGCTGTACTACATTAAAACAGTAAGCACTCTATGTCTTTAAATGTTATACTTTTCTCGTCAGTGAGGCACATTTCACGGGAAGTGCTCCCGCCAAAGAGGGTTATAAACGCCGATATTTCAGAAAGTTTGTAATGCCATTTTCAGTCTAGGAGACAGAAACGCGAGATTTTTTGTTTGCTGTTTATTGCTAGAGATCTTTTTGTAGACGTTAAAAGATAAAAATAAAGCTCTCTTCATGATGAAACTTACGATACTGAAATCAAAGATGAATCGGCATAAAAACACGTATCTATATAGCATTCACGCTCCAACTGTTGTTCTAGTGGACCAGTCCTTTTTTTAGAAATATTAATAAACAATAATCCGAACAGAAAAGCCAGGCTATTAGGAACGTATTGACTGTTGCATGTCACTCTTACAAAAAGAAAAAGAAAAAGAGATTGTCCTCTTTACCTTGTGTAAATTTAGTTTGGCCGACAGATCTCGATATTTTTATCACAATAGTCTCTGTAATGGAGTTGATTTATTAATGCAACGGAGGTAATGATAGTGGTATATCGCTCTCCAAACACTGTTTGATGGTTGCAACGTTCTCTCTCTCTCTCTCTCTCTCTCTCTCTCTCTCTCTCTCTCTCTCTCTCTAGATCGAGATAATGATCACGAATCGTGTACAATGAAAAAATAATAGTTATTACGTTAAATTCGTAGTAATAAAAAGTAATGATCACGTAGAAATAAACATATATATTTATTTAGTTTTATGTTTAATTTATTTTCTAATTCATTTCTATCTTTATATATTTAATGTCATCATCAGAGTCGCCACAGTCATGACCATAATGATGCTCTCTCTCTCTCTCTCTCTCTCTCTCTCTCTCTCTCTCTCTCTCTCACCATCATCACTGACGTCAATCCATCAATTTCGCTTAACTAGATTACTGTTTGATACAATTATCGCGAACTTATCAGCGTTTAAGACTGCAGTCACAAGCAAACCTAAGATGCTGATTATTAAGTACATTCAGGTGCTATAATATCAGTAATCGTAATGAAATGTAATAATCTTCTTCTTCTTCCTAATTTTCAAATATATCGTCTCCTTGTTTCGTCTCTCGCTTGGTTTCTCAATATTAGAAAAAATGTCTACCTTGGTTGAAATAAAACATAATATTTTATCAAAGGTGTGCTGAAGTGTCTCCCACAAGTTCTCCCAAGATATGTCATTCCCCAAGATAAGTCGTTCCCCCAATATACGTCGTTCCCCAAGATATGTTGTTTCCCCAACATACGTCATTTCCAACATACGTCGCTCCCCAAGATGCGTCGTTCCCCAAGATATGTTGTACCAAGTATGTCATTCCCCAAGATACGTCGTTCCCCGAGACACATCGGTCCGAAAGATACTCATTTCCCCAAGATACGTTGTCCTCCAAGATGCGTCATTCCCCAAGATACGTCATTCCCAAGATACATCGTTCCCCAAGATATATCGTTTCCCGAAAATACATCATTCACAAGAACGTCGTTCCCAAAGGTACTCATTTCCCCAAGATACGTTGTCCCCCAACCCCCCGATACGTCATTCACCAGATACGTCGTTCCCCAAGATACGTTGTCCCCAAGATACCGTAGGACAACCCCATTCCTAAGGTACCCACCCCATCACTGGGTTTTTACCTGATGGGCTTTGCAGGTGAGAAGCTGTTTTTACCCCATTTCATTTTTCTTGGGAGATTTTCTACACGAGTACTTGACATGATTTGGAGTAAGCCACATGCTGAGAATGTAATTCTTTGCCACCCTATCTTCTCTCATATCTCTCTCTCTCCATACCTGTATATATATATATATATATATATATATATATATATATATATATATATATATATATATATATATATATATATATATATATATATATACATATATATACATATATATATATATATATATATATATATATATATATATATATATATATATATATATGTAGAGAGAGAGAGAGAGAGAGAGAGAGAGAGAGAGAGAGAGAGAGAGAGCGAGAGAGAGAGATTAAGCCGTGAGTACTCTGTAAAAAAAAAGAATAAATCTAGCTGGTTGAGCTTTTGAGCTTTTATGGTTCGCTGAATCGTTTTGATTAGTAAGTGACGGGGCATCCGTAAACATGTATACTATATACGAGCATATCACACTCACAATTATACATCCATGCATATATATATATATATATATATATATATATATATATATATATATATATATATATATAATATATATATATAATATATGTATGTATGTATATATATATATAATATATATATATATATATATATATATATATATATATATATATATATATATATATCTATATATTATATATATATAGTATATATATATATATATATATATATATATATATATATATATATATATATATATATATATATATATATTATATATATATATGTGTAATATATATCTAATATATATATATATATATATATAATCTATATATATATATATATATATATATATATATAGATGAAAAAACATTCGAAATGTACCACCTCATTCACACATATTTATATTTCTTTTTTCACACAAAAACTCAAATGATTAAAAAAAATAGGACGTTTGGATGTGCTTTCTACTGTTGAAGTATTTATTTCCCGACAAATGAAATAATGTTCATTTGACGTGTTTTTGCAGCTCTACGTGTGAGAATTTAAGCCAAACGTGAAACCATGGTCGTATTTTGAGGGATTAATTTTCTTCTTTTCTCTTTCGTTTTCAGCTATACTCTCCGTGGACATTCAATTTTTCCTTATTCATGATTTCCATGGATTTTTTCTTTATTTTCATCCAAATGTACTGAGAAAAAAAAGAGAGTTATAAGTTATGTTACATATATATAGTTGTTAGATTTATTTAACTAGACGTTTCTAAAAAAGTAGAAAACGAGCGAATATAAAATCCACAAAATAAAAAAAGATGATGTTTTACATACATAGTTGTTAGGTTTATTTAACTAAACGTTTAAAAAAACGTAGAAAACGAGCGACTATAATATCCGCAAAATA
>NC_061107.1:3643808-3648808 GCF_015104395.2 Macrobrachium nipponense
GACATTTTTTTCTGCAGTATTATCGTCCAAGTCGTGGGAGGCGAGTCCCTCCAATACATATTTCCAGCACAACTTCTTTCTCCTACTTGAGATAGAGTTACCCGGAATTGGCACTTTAAGCTAATACCTCAACTTTCCTCGGTTTAATCATCTGATCCTAGTTTGGCGTAGATGCCGTCTTCTAGGTTTCATTCTTTAATTTTTTCTTTGGTAATAAATCTTTCGTGCAATTCAAGATATGATTTTGACCCTGGAATCGTCGACGACTAGTCTCTCTCTCTCTCTCTCTCTCTCTCTCTCTCTCTGTGCATCCCAGACTATTCAAAATTGGAAGATGCGAAATATATCGGAAAATGCATTAGCAATTCTCTGGTAGACATTAGGGGTGCCTCACACTGGGGGACCCGGGGCAACCCGAACGAGCTTTAAGGTCTGTAAAGTAAGGTAAGGACTCTCTCTCTCTCTCTCTCTCTCTCTCTCTCTCTCTCTCTCTCTCTCTCTCTCCTCTCTCTCTAATTACTCTTCGTCATCCGTGTTCAATTTGGCCTTCTCAGAGCCAGTCAACATAGCAATGAAGATTAGATTTCTTCTAGTTACCACATTTGTAGAAAATTTAGTCTCTCCAAATTCCTATTCCAGAGAAACTTTTTATATAGAATGTGCTTCTAATCTGGCCAGGTCTTGCTGCCTTGAAATTGGAATATTGCGTCGGGTCCTTTTAAAAACATTACTGTGGAATTCTTATAAAATCTCAAGGAATTTAATTAGGAATGTTCATATCTGTGGTGTCTCCCAGCTGATGTTACAAATATGCTGTGCCTGGTAAAAAAAAATCCTCCTAAATAGTGAAGCTATAATAAAAATGAAAGGACAGAGAGAATACTGATTTGCTTAGGGACCTTTTAGCACACGAGAGATAGAAAACGAGATGACACCAGCATCCGCCGGAAAACGAAAACGGGGATACTTGCCAGAGAAAAACGGGACTACTTTGCCAAACCGGTAATTAAAAGAACGACATGTAATTACCTTCAAAAGCTGCTGCTGCTCCGAAACTCCTTCTTCCCAGCTTCGGGAAAATTTATTATCAGACGTTCAAAACGGCAAAGGCCGTTGGCGGACGTTATCCCAAGAGAACGGAAACGAGAGGTCGAAATTCATTAAAACGCATTGCGGCGAAATCATAATTAATTCTTCGAGAATGATAACAGCAATCTCTCCACTGGGACACGGAATTGAAATTCTTCAACCTTTTGCGGGTTGCGGGGAAGGTGGGAGGGAGGGATCCGGAATGTATATATAACGCGTTCGTTTTTTTTTTTTTTTTTCTTTTGTTCATGTAAACAGGGAGACCTCAGGCGTAAGACTAATCATCACAGATTAAAGAGAAGTGCTTGGAAAGATTTCCCTGTGACAGAGATGCGTCGCTCTTCGACATCTTTGGAGAAATATTTAGATTCGTAAGCGTGGGAGTATCCCGATAATTGTGGGAAAGAGAATCTGGCTGCAAACATCAAATAACTCTCTTGCGACATATGTCAGGGTTCAACAACTGAACACGTGAAGCACTTTAAAGTCTTCTCTCAGAAGCGAAGAAAATCATTTCAAATCCTATGCAAGCTCGAAGGATTTAATCATTAAAAGAAATCTTTTTTCTGCATCCTCTTGAGAATTCGTAGCCCAAGTGGCTTTATTGATCATTAAGAACTTACTCGATCTGAGCTATCTCATAAAATCTAATTACAGAGTCAAGCAAAGATAGAATACCGTTACGTAAATATTGCCAAGCTCTGTCAAGGAGATTTATTTTAGCTTACGAATATAAAAATCTAATTTACTGGATCTTATGACGTGCGTGTAGGCTTTGTCTCTCTATGTAGTACGTCACTCTCGCAAATCAACAGACTTAACTATGTGGTACCTGTTGTAAAGAATGTCAAGGGAACATTGTTGAGAGCTTACAATTTTTACTTTTTGAAAAAAAATTAACGTGCGCATATAAAATAGTATATTTTGCTTTAATTATTCATAGGCCGCGAGTTCAATTCTCGGGCATTCCATTGAGGCGTCAGAGATGTGTATTTCTGGTGATAGAAGTTCACTCTCGACGTGGTTCGGAAGTCACGTAAAGCCGTTGGTCCCGTTGCTGGATAACCGCTGGTTCCATGCAGCGTAAAAACACCATAAAACAAACAAACAATTATTCATAGGCATTCTCGCATACCATAGGAAACCGGGGTGCGGTTTAGAATCACTGAATTCTAAGTATACAATCTTGGCTGATCTCAGAAGGAATTTCCTGTTGAGAGCATTTTCACGTCGTTAACTATATTGTATTTTCCAAAATTCCTTCCTTACGATTTCATTCACTTTTCGAAATTGAATGTTGGAGAAGTTTCTGATCGTTAGTAGAATATTTTATCAGGAAAAACCGAGATATAAAATTGCTATACTTTTAAAGCAAATGTTGAATAACTTTTGGTGGGTTATAATCCGTCCAGTGAAAAATAAATGATTTAAGTTTATACTTATCTAACGAGAAGAAGTATGTCAATCATTTCCATCATTGTACGATAATCTCAGGCGGATTAGCCTCCGTCTCAACGTAAGTTGAAGAAAAAATCCCTATTTTATAACTCTGTTCCTCAAAATCATGGGAAACAGTTGATCCTTCTTTGTAAACATATGTATTTGAGACGCAATGCTGTTCTACTGCTGAGAATCCAGTAAGTAAATTGAACATGTAATAGTCTTGCTGTTTACGTACCTTGGAAGGAGACGGCGGGTACGAGAGCGTTATTATTCTAAGAGGCCTTCTCTGTATCCACGATGCAATGGCAGATGGCGGAAAAATCTCTTTTCATGGTCCATGTTATCATTACTCTTGACAGGCAAACGTCCCTTGGTATCACCCCCCCACTAGACATTCATACACATACACATACACTAACAGAGACCCCGAGCAACGCAAATCTTAGATATCCAGAGCAGATTTTTATTTTTTTTTTTTCTCCATTTGACTTCGAGACCGGTAAAAGATTCCTAACGTGATGCCATTCGAGCATTTCCCGAAAAAGACGTAACAGGAACAAACACCGAAGGTTTAATTTAAAGCAGACTGGTTTTTGCAGACAGGACAGTGAAAGCGTTCTGGGAAGTGGCGTATTATCTTAGTTCTCCGTCCGCACTTTTTCTGATGCTGGAGAGCTGCAATTTAGTACGTTAATCACCCACCCTCCAATCATCAAACGTACCAAATTGCAACCCTCTAGACAGTACTGTTTATTTAAGGTTCAAGTTACCCATAATCGTGCTTCTGGCAACGAAACAATGCTCATGCAGCATCATACCGGGACCGCCGATTTTCGCTTGTTTCAGGATTGTTACCAGTACGATTTTTTCGAAGAAATAGAATCAGAAAATAGCTTGTGTAACAAAGCATTATTCCCCGAAGACATTAAGTGTGGGTTTGGATTATTGAGAGATTTATTTTAATGTGGAATGACAATTTAGAGAATGATTTTATATTGTGTCGCTACTTGATACTTCATAGTTTCTATAAAGAATTTTGTTTTTGGGGGAGATTTTATATCACCTGTCATTATGACGTAATTCCAAATCTAATTCTGTTGAAATATATATATATATATTATATATATATATATATATATATATATATAATATATATATATATATATATATATATATATATATATATATATATGTGTGTGTGTGTGTGTGTGTGTGTACGTCAGAAAACGTTGGCGCAAGCGAGCCACAGCATATGGAAGGACAGGGTGACAAGGAGATAGCCGGTCATTAAGTAAGAGTACATTTAGGCCGACGCGTTTCTTAACACAGTTACATCATCAATGCTAAAAGAGAAACAACACAAATTAAACATACATGAAATATAACTTTGACCCAAGTCTCAACAAATATCAAAAAAACATTCATAAAATGAAAGCAATTTAAAAAGTACCTGCTAGACTAAGCATTTGAAGACAGTGATTCGGAAAGAAGGGAGAAGCAGCAAAGAAAACCGGTTCAACCCAGATACAACTCTACAGAGGTGGTGTTTGAGTTCAACTTGGGCATTAACTGCTTAATAAATAACGATTCTAAATAAGCAGTTCGTGTAAACGGCTTGTTTGACCCAAGACAGAGAAGTCTGTATAATTGATGGTGGTTTTACAAATTTTTGCATGATTTCTGATTTTAGAAAATTCTGGATTGGACACTCTGCAGCCAGTACGATGACTGCCAACATTATGTGAATCAGCTCTGACCTTTAGCAATCGTTTAGTCGAACCCACGTAAGTCCCCAAATCATGGGGGCAAATTTGGGGCATATCTATATACGACTGAAGATTGTAATATTGGGCAGAGTATGTCTTTAAATTTGTAAAGTGATCCTATCGTAAGGGGATCTTTTGGAATTATATAACGTGCAACATATTAAAGTGTTTTTCAATTCCAGACTTGAGATTCCTTCTAAATTTGTCGCCTTGGATGTATGGAATACTGGCATATAGTTTCTTTCGTGGAACATTGCTTATGGAAGGGGAGTCCGATAGTTTCTTATTTAGAAAAATTTTCCTGTTTAAATACTTTTCCGATAAACTGGTTTCCCTCACATGTTTTCTTCAAACATCGCAAGAATTCTCTAAATAAGAAACTATCAGAGCTGATTCACATAATGGTGTCAGTCATCGTACTGGCTGCAGAGTGTCCAATCCAGAATTTTCTAATATCAGAAATCATGCAAAAATTTGTAAAACCACCATCAATTATACAGACTTCTCTGTCTTGGGCCAAATAAGCCGTTTTACACGAACTGCTTATTTTAGAGTCGTTATTTATTAAGCAGTTAATGCACAAGTTGAACTCACACACCTCCTCTGTACAGTTGTATCTGGGTTGAACCGGCTTTCTTCGCTGCTTCTCCCTTTCTTTTCCGAATCACTTAGTCTTCAAATGCTTAGTCTGGCATGTGCTTT
>NC_061107.1:3653808-3658155 GCF_015104395.2 Macrobrachium nipponense
TACGAGATATTCCTATGGTTTATTCGGGTGAAGATGCCATTATGATTTTGTTTTTTATTCATACTTTTATTTATACGAGATACACCTGTGGTTTATTCGGGTGAAAATGCAATTATAATTTTAATTTATGTTTTGAATTTGGAATACGAGTTCAACAACATAAAAAAAATTACTACTGCTTTTGAGTAAAAATTATAAGAAACAATTAAAAAATATGCCTCGGCGTAATCGAGTTTACCCGGGCCTTTTTTTTATGTAGAACCACCTGTCCTTTCCCTAATATCTTGTCCACTCTTGTGGCCCGTTTCTTGATTACTGCCTCTCATTAAGAAATATCTCGAGGAATCGGGTTGGGAATCTACAATAAGGGAGAATTTTGACTTTTTCCATTATTATTATTAGTATTTTTTTTTCTCTATCGCAGGCCTCTAATTCGACTGGGTGGTATTTATAGTGTGGGGTTCCCGGTTGCATCCTGCCCCCTTAGGAGTCCATCACTTTTCTTACTATGTGCGCCGTTTCTAGGATCAAACTCTTCTGCAGAGTCCTGAGCTACTTCAGCCTCTAGTTTTTCCAGATTCCTTTTCAGGGATCTTGGATCTTGCCTAGTGTTATTATTATTATTATTTTTTTTTTTTTTTGCTCTATCACAGTCCTCCAATTCGACTGGGGTGGTTTATTTAGTGTGGGGTTTCCGGGTTGCATCCTGCCTCCTTAGTAGTCCATCACTTTTCTTACTATGTGTGCCGTTTCTAGGATCACACTCTTCTGCATGAGTCCTGGAGCTACTTCAGCCTCTAGTTTTTCTAGATTCCTTTTCAGGGATCTTGGGATCGTGCCTAGTGCTCCTATGATTATGGGTACGATTTCCACTGGCATATCCCATATCCTTCTTATGTCTATTTTCAGATCTTGATACTAATCCATTTTGCACGTATCACCCTATCCGTTCTGATACCATAGTCCCAGAGGATCTTTGCCAGTTCGTTTTCTATCACTCCCTCAGGTTGGTGCTCGTACCACTTCTTACTGCAAGGTAGCTGATGTTTCTTGCACAGGCTCCGGTGGAGGGCTTTTGCCATTGAATCATGCCTCTTTTTGTACTGGTTCTGTGCAAGTGCCGGGCATTCGCTTGCTATGTGGTTTATGGTTTCATTTTTTGGATTGCACTTCCTACATATGGGAGAGATGTTATTTCCGTCTATCGTTCTTTGAACATATCTGGTTCTTAGGGCCTGATCTTGTGCCGCTGTTATCATTCCTTCAGTTTCCTTCTTTAGCTCTCCCCTCTAGCCTGCCATGTGTCATCGTGGCTAGTTCTTTATTAGTCTATCTCATCTATTGTCCGTGCATCGTTTTGTTGTGCCAGTCCTCTGTTCTGTCTGTCATTCTCCAGTCTCTGTATATTTCTGGGTCTTCGTCAACTTTTATTAGTCCTTCTTCCCATGCACTCTTTAGCCACTCGTCTTCACTGGTTTCAGATATTGCCCAGTCCTCTATTCTCGATGTTGACGCAGTCCTCTATAGTTTAGTAGTCTCTCCTTCCTTTCGTGTTATGTATAGTCTGTTCGTATTTGCTCTTGGGTGTAGTACTTTGTGTATTGTCAAATGTTTCTTGGTTTTCTGATCTATGCTGCGGAGTTCTGCCTTCGTCCATTCCACTATTCCTGTGCTGTATCTGATTACTGGCACTGCCCATGTGTTTATGGCTTTTATCATATTTCCGGCGTTGAGATTTGACTTGAGTATCGCCTTGAGTCTCGGCATATATTCTTTCCTGATCGTGTCCTTCATCTCTTGGTGTTTTATATCCCCTACTTCCATTATTATTATTATTGTTATCATTATTATTGGGCACAATTTTCCGTGACGAAAATGATGACAATGGTTGCAGGTCCACAATAATATCGCATGTGAAGTATAAACTCTTCAATAGATAATAAAAACTTTCGAAATTTGTACTATGTTCATCTTCAGTCAAGTGAACATTATGACTCTAAAAATCCGTCAAAGTAAACTTCTGAACAGGGCAATTCACATTGACGAACGCAAATGAAGGAATCGCCCAACTAGGTAATTCCGTTGTTGCTGTTTCAAACTCCTGTTTGCTGTTCTGCTGGAACGTCTTGTGGGCTGTGATGATGCTGCATGGTGTTCCCGCCCCTGCTGCAACAATGCTGGACGTTACGTCCCCCGTGCTTAGTCTGTCTGAGGGAGTAAAAATGAGAAAGAGGGGCAGCATCAGGCAGAGGAAAAACGGAGCTTGTCTTAAAATTAAAATTTTTAACACCGTTTTTAAGAATGCACAAATTGATTAATGGGTCTTCCCCAACGAAAGACTTGTTACCGTAAAAAGCTTCTCCTAAGTTTATGGCAGCACCTTCCACTAGTCTTCTGGTGGACATTGCTATTTTTAAAAAATATGTTAGATCCATCCCAATTCGGTCTATGGTTGTTCTTAAAAGCATGGGAGGCTATTGCATTGTTACTGTGCATGAAGTGCATATGCGCGTTTGTGTTCCCCTAATCGGGTCGGTAGTCCTCTTCCCTTACCCCAAAAATTCTTTTTCCTTACAGTCATGACAGGGGGTTTCGTAAACCCCCAGAATGATAGTATTCTTACCGTTATTGTTGTTTCTAATTAGTTTATGGCTAATCGTGTTAAGGTATTTGAAAACTATTTTAGTATCTTTCTGGCTATTGTTACATAGTTGCATAATTTGTCGAGGTTGGGATTAAATGGGAGGAGTAAGAATCTGTTGGGTTTTTCCTTGGGGTTGTTAACAGGACGATAAAATGCTTTCTTAGCTCATGAAATGGCTTTGTCAATAAAATGATCGGGGTATCTTAGTCCTCGGAAGGTTGATCGTATTTGCTGAATTTCTCCATCGACAAACTCCGGGTCGCATATTTTAAACGCACGTAGGGCAAAGTTCATTACTACATTGTTCTTAATGGATCTGACATAATTTTTAAAAATAACAATGTCCAAACAAGAAGACTAGTGGAAGGCGCCGCCATAAACTTAGGAGAAGCTTTTTACCTAACAAGTCGTTTTTTGGGAAGACCCATTAGTCAATTTTGCATTCTTAAAAAACTTTATTAAAAACTTAGATTATGCACTTATATAGTCACGAAGACACTTTCTTTATTGATTTACCTCCGAAGAATTCTGTCGTAAGCCAGTCACTTAAAGTGAAACAGACCTCTAACCACGTCTCTCATCTCTCTCTCTCTCTCTCTCTCTCTCTCTCTCTCTCTCTCTCTCTCTCTCTCTCCTCTGATTTCACAATCCAACGAGCTGAATAGATGAACTTGTTTGCCGAAACTTCAGACTCGATTGACGTGTTGTCCATTTACCGCCTGGGAAACATCACAGGCAATTGATTGATCTGCTGCGCAGCCTCTCCTTTGGAGGATGTGTCCTTGACGAAAGTAAACAGTTTTCTCCTCTTGAAGCTTTGCTCAAAGGTTTAAGAGGAATCGGGAGGTGGTGTAAGAGGAGAGGGGGAAGGAATAGATCTCTCTCTCTCTCTCTCTCTCTCTCTCTCTCTCTCTCTCTCTCTCTCTCTCTCTCTCAACATTTACTAACTAAACTGACATCGTTGTCTGTGAGGTAAACTTTAGGACGTTTCATCTCCGTTTATCGCAGCACTGCTTATCATCATTATCTATGGAAAATATTTTGTTCTGACTGTATAAAAATAAACTGACAACTCTCCTCACTGCTGAGAATCAGGAGAGCAGTCAATAGAAAAGAAGTAAATGAAATGTCTCTTCCATTCAGGTCAGTCGTAAAGTTCCAGACAGGCTGAAGTCCGCCAGCTACTTACGTTGTACTTTTGACTTTCTGTCTGTGTGCCGAACGACCATTTGCCTTAAGGTTCTTTTGACTGTCGAGCAGAAGAAGAAGAAGCAAAATAAGCCAGGCGGGGTCAAAAAGTCAAAAAGTTTTTCGCGGAAGGCAGCCAAAAGCGAAACGCCAAACTTCCAGATGTGGAAGTGCTCTATAAGATTCGAAGTGATTCAGAGCACGAACCGGACTTCACTCGTTTCGAATATTGAACGTTTCAAGTGACAAGTTCGTCGGGGAGTGTCTAGTGAAACCAAGGACTGTTAAAGGCAACTGGCAAACACTCTATGTTGGTTCGCATGAGCCAATAATAGTTTCGTAACTGCAATGAGATAGACGTCGGGTATGAATTTCTACCTTCACCTTTTAAGTCTCTGAGATATGGGAGTAAATCATAGTGTCTTTAGATATCGTGCCAGGTTAAAAAAAATAATGTATTACCTTATATTTACCTAGAAAATCATAATTATCCTAAGCCAATACATACATATATC
>NC_061107.1:3658655-3688655 GCF_015104395.2 Macrobrachium nipponense
CCAGGAGGATTTCTCTGCTCTGAGCCATCTTAGATTTATCCTGGCGCCTGGTGAAATTCACTTTCGCACCAAAAATTTCAAAATATATTCAAATAAAAACTCTCCTATTTACGAGCCGTGCTGTGTTTTTCTGCCGTGGAAATGCTTCTTAATAACGAAGTGTTGGGTTTATTTTAGGTAGTCCATTATTGAAGTTGTTGGCTGACCTGATTTGGTGAATATTTTGAGGGATTTTTTTTCAAACTGCTCAGTAAGAATGGTGTGTGTGTGTGTGTGTGTGTGTGTGTGTGTGAGAGAGAGAGAGAGAGAGAGAGAGAGAGAGAGAGATGAGAGTTTCCAAATATCAAATGAATACTTCAGATTGTCCTGTCGGGATAAGAAATTAAAGTCCATATATATATATATATATATATATATATATATATATATATATATATATATATATATATATATATATATATATATATATATATATATATATATAATATATGTGTGTGTGTGTGTGTGTGTGTGTGTGTGTGTACAAAGAGAGAGAGAGAGAGAGGCAGAAAGGAGAAGACAGGAAAAAGTACTTTGCTGCCTGCCACCTTAACCTCACTGTAGCTGACTACCGAAATAAAGAAAAATAAAAAAAAGGAAGGGAGTAAAAAAAGGAGAGAGGGGAAATGGATAAAGCACAGGAGGACAGGAACACGAACAGTGAACCGCTTGAGAGAATCGAATTTGGCGACACTGAAATTCTCGTGATCAAATTATACGACCTTTGAAAATATACCCACCCTGTGCCGAATAAAACAATAAATATAAGTTCCTGAAATAATATCTAATATCAACCCTTCAAAAAATGCTTTCGTTTCAACGTCGCCGTTAAAATAGGATCTTGGGGTTTATTTATGCCTGAAGAACGAAGATGTATCTAAAAAGATAAGAGCTCATTTTTACATATCTTTTATGTTGTGGAAGCAGTGTGACGCAGGCTTATGATCTCGTCCCTTTGATGTATTTTTGACATGAGAGTTATTCAGTGGTTTTGAAGAATGGTTATTCCAATTATTTTGAAGCCAAAAGGGAACATATCCAGCCTCTTTCTGCCACTGAGAGGCAAGAGACGTCCCACTGGGGTAATGCTTGGAAGTTAAAATATGTTTCCCAAGGTCAAATAAAAAACATATATATATAGATATAAAAATGTGAACATCCTCTCCAGCCTCTTCTCGAAGATGAAGCAGATGAGATGTTCACAGCATCCGATGAATAATCCGTATTGTAAATGGGAATAAAAATGAAATAATAAATAAAAACGTACGAAACCTGAAAAGGGGGGGAAAATGAAATCGTAACATTAGAATCTACTGAAATTCAAACGATGAATAATACTTATTGTAAATGGGAATAAAAATAAAATAATTTATAAAAAAACGAAATCTGAAAAGGGGGTGAAAATGAAATCGCACCCTTAGAATCTACTGACATCTAATTAACATGCAAATTAAATGCAAATATTTATATTTGGATCATAGAGTACATTGCTATCAATACTCAGGATTCTAAAGGTATATCCATTCGTCAGGGACTAACCATACTGGGTGAAATTTGTGACTTCATAAGGAAATAGACATTTCTTGATGTTGCACGAGTGTCCAGCCTCAAAGGTCTTTTCCAGTAGATCTGGGCTTTAAATTCTGGTGACCACAACAGCCCAGCTTACACTAACACGTCAAACACAGCTATTATAATGGAATACAATGAATGCTAGGATCGACCCGAGTGGGGAAGCAATCACAAAGAAACAGCAATCATAGCTCTGGCAATCATGCAACAACAGTTCGTATCTCCTATTTCTAAAAGCCATTGTGGGAAGGCACGAAAACAAGCAGATTGTTACAGAGAGAGAGAGAGAGAGAGAGAGAGAGAGAGAGAGAGAGAGAGAGAGAGAGAGAGAGAAAGGGGATGAAGTAACCGCTTTTTCGAAATGACATAATCCACTTACGATTCCGACAACCATTATGAAATAATGGAAGAGATCTGAAACTTTTGTTTTTACTTTCCGGAACAGGATTTGCAGAAAAAAGTGGAGCACACGAATATGCATTAAATCGTAATTACAGTAAGAATGATAATGACATCAATAAATATAAAACTTATGCTAATAATAAAAAAAAGCAACAGTGGCAAGAAATTGGTACAGTCAAGAACAAAAGTCAGTCGACCCTCTGTGGTCATTATTTCTTCGGTGCATAGATGGTGCTAGTCTCACCACCACCAAGGTGATATATGAACGAGCATGCTTAGGATAACTATGATATTCTAGGTAAATGTAAGGTAATAAATTAGTTGTTTAACCTGGCATGGTATCTAAAGACAGTATGATTTACTCCCATATCTCAGAGACTTAAAAGGTGAAGGTAGAAATTCATACCCAACGTCTATCTCATTGCAGTTACGAAACTGTTATTGGCTCATGCAAACTAACATAGATAGTTACCAGTTGCCTTTAACGAGTCTTTGGTTTCACTAGACTCCCCGACGAACTTGTCGCTTGAAACGTCAATATTCGAACGAGTGGAATCCGGTTCATGCTCTGAATCACTTCGAATCTTATAGAGCACCTCCACATCTGGAAGTTTGGTGTTTCGCTTTTGGATGCCTTCCGCGATAGACTTCTTGACCCCGGCTAGTTTATTTTGCTTCTTCTTCTTCTGCCCAACATTCAGAAGAACCTCAAGGCAATTTAACGTCATTCGGCACACAGACAGAAAGGTAAAAATACAACGTAAATAGCTGGAGGATTTCAGCCTGTCTGGAACTTTACGACTGACCTGAATGGAAGGCGAACACTTCATTTACTTCTTTCGATTGACTGTTCGCCTGATTCGCAGAGGCGAGGAGAGTTATCAGTTTATTTTTATACAGTCAGAACAAAATATTTTTCACAGATAATGATGATAAGCAGTGCTGCGATAAATGGAGATGAAACGTCCTAAAGTTTACCTCACAGAGAACGACGTCAGTTTAGTTCGTATATGTTAAAAGTTGAGAGAGAGAGAGAGAGAGAGAGAGAGAGAGAGAGAGAGAGAGAGAGAGAGAGATCTATTTCTTGCCCCTCTCCTCTTACACTACCTCCCGATTCCTCTTAAACCTTTGAGCAAATCTTCAAGAGGAGAAAACTGTTTACTTTCGCCAAGGGCACATCCTCCAAAGAAGAGGCGGCGCAGCAGATCAATCAATTGCCTGTGATATTTCCCAGGCAGTAAATGGACAGAGAGAGAGAGAGAGAGAGAGAGAGAGAGAGAGAAAGAGAGAGAGAGAGATGAGGGGGTGGTTAGAGGTGAGCTGTCTCACATTAAATGACTGGCTTACGACAGAATTCGTCGGAGGTAAATCATAAAGAAAGTGTCTTCGTGACTATATAAGTATATAAGTGCATAAATCTATATTTTATGGAAAATAAAAACCACAATCATACATAACCGACAACGTTAGGCTTCCATTGGTTTCCAGAAAGTTCTAGAGGCTTCCAGAAACTCGCAGATGGTTCCAGAGGATGATTTAAAAGCTGCCTTAGTGATAAGCAGTGGACGTTTTATATCGTCCTAGAGGTTTCTCGATTTACAGAAAAAACAATTATCAAGTACATACATTTTACGCTGTATGACCTACTTTCATTTTCACTTAATAAAAGTGACTAAAGTTCCCCCACAAAAGTGAAGTTGTTATAATTCTAAAAAGAGGATTAGAAATGATCCATATATCACATTGCTAGTGATATTGGAGGCAGCCGATTCTCTGTAAATTAATCCCCATCTGATTGGCCGAGATTATGCTGCTTCCCGATTCCAGGATTTACTCTGCTTGGGAAACCTAGTAAAGTAACGAACCTCCAGGAGGTAATCCGTAGGCACTGTTTGTTTGTCTGTCTGTCTGTCTATCCGTCTGTGTGTCAGTGGTGAATAGATTTCTATGAATATTGATAAATACAAAGTTTGGCTCTTGACTCTTGGAATTATCCGAGTGATATTCAAAGGTCACTGAAATTTTTTAAAGAGACTTCCATATTTATGAGCTATTTCTTGACATATGGTTTATCTGGGTTTATTCAATGGATGTCTTTTTTTATTCGAAGTTTGCTGAAGCAGTTTTTAAAAGTGCTAAATGATACCTTCACTCATTATTACTGAGGGATAATCGCTATATGATTAAAATACTCAAGTTTTATGATGTAAAATTTCACAGCAATGGGTTCGGTAGGTCATAATTTATTCTTGTCAAAGCTAAAGAGATGAAGTGAACGTCAGAATGTAAGATAATAATAATAATAATAATAATAATAATAATAATAATAATAATAATAACAATAAATAATAATAATAATAATAATACTAATAATAATAATAATAATAATAATAATAATAATAGTGAGCATAATTCTCCGTGCGAAAATGATGACAATGGTTGCAGGTCCACAATAATATCGCATGTGAAGTATAAAGATTTTAATAGATATAAAAGCTTTCGAAATTTGTACTAGGTTCATCTTCAGTCAGTGAACATTATGACTCTAAAACTTCTGAACAGGACAATTGATGATGCTGCACGGTGTTCCCCTGGTGGCGCGGCTGCAACAATGCTGACGTCACGTCCCCGTGATGAGTGGGCAGCAACAGGCAGAGGAAAAACAGAGCTTGTCTTAAAATTAAAATTTTTTATAAAGTTTTTAAAGAATGCAAAAATTGACTAATGGGTCTTCCCCAACGTGTTAAAAATTTCAATTTTAAGACAAGCTCCGTTTTTCCTCTGCCTGATGCTGTTCCCTCTTCTCCTTTCCTCCCTCAGACAGATTACAGCACGGGGGACGTGACTTCCAGCATTGTTGCACCCGCGCCGCCAGGGAACACCATGCAGCATCATCACAGCCCACAACACGTTCCAGCAGAACAGCAAACAGGAGTTCGAACATCAACACGGAATGACCTAGTTGAATTGTTGAGCGCTTCCATCATTTGCGGTCATCAATGTGAATTGTCCTGTTCAGAAGTTTTACTTCCACGGATTTTTTTAGAGTTATAATGTTCACTTGAATGAAGATGAACCTAGTACAAAGTTTCGAAAGCTTTTATTATCTATTGAAGACTTTATACTTCACATGCGATATTATTGTGACCTGCAACCATTGTCATCATTTTCGACACGGAAAATTGTGCCCTATAATAATAATAATAATAATAATAATAATATAATAATAATAATAATAATAATAATAATAATAATAGAAAAAGTCAAAATTCTCCTTTATTGTAGATTCCCAACCCGATTCCTCGAGATATTTCTTAATGAGAGCTAGTAATCAAGAAACTGGTCTCAAGAGTGGGCAAGATATTAGGCAAAGGATAGTTGGTCCTACATAAAAAAGGCCCGGGTAAACTCGATTGCCCCGAAGCAGTTTTTTTTTTTTTACTTGTTTTTTATAATCTTTACTCAAAAGCAGAAGTAATTTTTTTTAGGTAGTTGAAATCGTATTGCAAATTCAAATCCGAAATTCAAATTATAATTGCATTTTCACCCGAATAAACCACAGAGTTTCTCGTATCATAAAAATATGAATAAAAAATAATACCTTGTTTTGAACACATAACAGTAATCTTTCTGCAGTAGTGCCTCTGTAATGACAGATTCTTCCGATGACGCAATTTTGCCACATCTTCGCGCCTGGATAATGATTATCAGGGTCTGAAGAAAACGCTTATCAGAATGAAAAGACTATTCTTCGCACCATTAAGACCCTTTTCCCACTATTAAGAGGACGTTCTAAGAAGATTATTCCTGCTCAATGTGATGGAGGACTGAAAGTATTCATTTTTGGTCATTTTCTTAACTACATCTTCCTATCAAATCAAACTGCATTCAACAGCAGCCAGTTTGAATCAGGTTATAGAGGCTTAAAGTAGCTTTTATATCTCGAAGATTTTTTTCTTTATTTTTCTTCAATACAAGGGATCAGGTTAGATTACTCTTCAATATGAAAGACTCAAGTGTAAATAATATGTTTCCCGGTATACTTTCAATCAAAACTATCCATTATCAGTTCCTGACGGCTGAATGGAATTGAGCTCAGTGCCACAGGATTTGAGCAACATAAAATAAACCGCGATTTTTGAAAAGAAAAGAAAGATAAAAATAAACGATCATTTCCATCTTTCTATGTGAAAATATATATGTAATAAATAAATTATCTTTTTTTTTTTATCTCGACAACGTGAAATCTATCGCACAACACAAATTCAGGTTACAAAAATATTTCATAACGTGCTGAATCAATGTGCAGACGATATTGCAACATAAAAGAACCGAGAGAATTATTCTTCGCAAGATGGAAATAAAATCATTCGACGCAAATAAAATCATTCCCTTTCATCAGAAACCAGCCGGTTGGCAACAGTTATATAGGATTCTACGACAGTCACACGGAAAACCTCAATGAAGGGTAGTGACATCGTAAGTTCTACCTAAAAAACAATATTATCTGAAGCATCACTCTACTTAAAAAAGGTAAAAATATGCTAGACGCACGATCATGGCTAACTTTATCCTTACATAAAATAAAAATTGCTGTGGCTAGAGGGCTGCAACTTGGTAAGCTTAATGATTAGGAGGGTAGGTGATCAACATACCAATTTGTAACCCTTTAGCCATAGTAGTTTTGAGATCTGAGAGCGGACAGAATAAAAACAGGACTAACACTGTACCAAGTCCATTAAGAAAATACTTGAGAAAAATGAGCAGACCTCTATATTGGGCTTTTGTACAAATCCTTCACAAATAAGTGAAACGATCAAGATTTACACAGATGCACACATAATCGAACGAGCCTTGCAAACTGCAAGTTAATGGTGATGACTTAATTACTTAATTACTGTTTAATAATGCAGTCTGTGCTACGTACTGTAAACAAACTTCGCGAAATCCTTGAGGGGAATCCGAGCCTCGAATTAATTCACATCATGCAATCACAGGCGCATATTCCAGTTCCTTTACCGTGATAAAATTCCATATCTTTTTCCCAAACTCTGCCTAATTAGAATTGCTAATATGATAACAACTCCTACTTGTTCCATTTTTCCCTCACAGAAACCTCGTTATTTGTATACCCTTTATCTGTTAGATTGTTTGTTTGTTTGTATGGTGTTTTTACGTTGCATGGAACCAGTGGTTATTCAGCAACGGGACCAACGGCTTTACGTGACTTCCGAACCACGTCGAGAGCGAACTTCTTTAACCAGAAATACACATCCCTGACCCCTCAATGGAATGCGCGAGAATTGAACTCGCGGCCACCGAGGTGGCAGGCCAAGACCCAACCGGCCACGCCACTGAGGCGCTTTACCCTTCATTTGGATTGTGAATTTTTAAAAATAAACCGAAAATGTTTAATTGACAGCAATTCTTTTCCCCTCCCCCACGATCAATTTAGTTCGTTTCAGCGAAAATTGGCAATTTCCTTCACGCATACATTCTGAGCTGTTCCCGTGAAATTCAATTGAGTACAGTTATGATGGCCTGTAATACTACTGATACACGAACCACCAGCTACATCGAAAACGCGATTAGAAACACTATTATGATCTGAAGCAAATGCAGGACTTCAAATATATTCCTTCACGATATTCCTTCATTGTTTAAAACTGATACTGACAAATTGAAATTCCTAGAAGACCTTTGAGAAAAGGTTAAAGGTAGTTGAACTATGTTGAGTCTCTTTTGTCCAGTTTTTGTTATTATCGTTCTAGAGAAAATACTTTTGAAATCTCTGTTGCCAAGTCAAGGGTGGTGGTGAAATGGGAGAATGTGCGGTCTTTCTAGTGCTTAAGTTCCTGTTTCTGGTTACTGGGTTTTATAATCCGTGTTGATATTAATCAAAGTTGTAACCGTGTCAGTAAGCTTTCAGGGAATATATAAAACCTCTCACATTTTTTTTGTACCTCATAATTACGCTACGCTGTTCTTTCATCTGTAGTTTAATCATTGCCATCAAAACAATTTACCTGAAAGAAGATAGATATCCTCCACTTTAAATTACATACTATTCCTTATGTTAAAAATGATACTCTCGAATTAACAAAAATGTTAATCAATATAGAAAAATTAAATAAAAAAACAAGAGAACAATAAGAAAAGTTTACAAATCTCTCTAAGATTTACGTAAATGAAATATAAATGTATCATCATCAAACCTAAATCTTTTCAATAGCTTTCCAGGTGGCCTGAGAAATAGCCAGATGTCAGGATTATCTCGCCTCTGTTTATTCTGAAAACGGGTCGCGAGGGATTGGGCGGGGGCGTATTTACCACTCTCCCCTAGTAAGCTGCCCCCACCAGCGTTCATTAGCCGCCAGTCATTTGTTTGTTGAGCTTCACTGCGAAGACCTAATGTCCAGAGGTTAGTTTGTTTCACTATGATTATTGTTTTGCTTCAGATAATCTTTTTTAATGCTTCTTATAAAGAAAATAGAATAAATGTGTTCGTGAGAGAAGATGGAACATAATCTTTGATAGTATATATATATATATATATATATATATATATATATATATATATATATATATATATATATATATATATATATATATATAATGGCTATTAGTTAGTATTAAAAAATAGAATTTTACCTAGATAGTGACCCCAAGCAACATATCTTTGATTCACCGCTCTCTCTCTCTCTCTCTCTCTCTCTCTCTCTCTCTCTCTCTGCAGCACAAAAACGATTTTTCTTAGATAGTGACCCCAGCAACGTTGGGGCAGGGGTGGGTAGGGTGTCGTTATCATGGACTGATATTCCTTGAGGGTCATTATCTTTGAAATGATATTTACATTCATTTGTTATATTTTTTTACACGGTCATACCTGAACAGATTTGCACTAAACACGCTGCAATGATTTATATATACGTAAAAACCCTGGGTTAAAAACCTCGGGGGGTGGGGCACTATCTATCTAGACCCATCCCCCCAAAAAAAAACCTAAACACGAAGAAAGATGAAAACAAGATGCATATGGGGACTTTCAATGGGATTGAATATAAAAACGGAACTGACATAGATGAAAATAAATTGAAAAAAAAATTACCCAAGTTTCTTATTTCTGGAGTGAGGGTGCTATGGTAGTAGATTCACATCAACCGTGCATCTGATGTCTAGGCCAGTCCTTTACGACGCTCCTGATTGGCTGTTGATAAGCCAATCACAGGACTGGAAAACTCCTCAGTCCTCTCGAGAGAGTTCCACCTCTAATGAGGGATACTTTTGAAAGACGTATCCTCAGGAGAGGTAGAACGTACATCCTGCCTATGTGAACTCTGTCCGAGAGACTGAGAGTTTCCAGCCCTGTGGTTGCCCTGTCAACAGCCAACCAGGAGCGTTGTAAAGGACTGGCCTAGACATCAGATGAACGGTTGAAGACTGAAAGCTCTTAGCCCATTCGTAAGTGAAAGCTACAAAGCATAATGCAATAAGAGCTTAAAAGCGTGGACGAAACAGCAGATTGACTGAAACGATAAATGGAGATAGAGATTATTCAGAAAAAACCTGCAGGGGGTTGTTGAAGGGACTGTTCAGCCTGCTCGCCTTATATAGCAGCGACTTCTCTCAGTGTTGCCGAATGTACGTGAAAATGTACATACGTTGTGGAGACCTTTGCCCCCTCATAATAAAACCAGACTGTTAACATAGTGAGGAAAATACCACGAAGTACCTAAGAGAATTTGCAACTGTAAAGACTGTAAATGTAGTAGAGGATATGGAAAAGTACGAGGCAATTAATAAAAACGACTTTTATATGATTTGCTAAAAATTTCACAAAGACACACAGACACACACAGATTCACACACTCACACATTTATATATATATATATATATATATATATATATATATATATATAGATATATATATATATATATATATATATATAGAAGACTTGTAGGAGGAAGTACATCTCAGATGGTCCTTAAAATACATTTATTGCAACGTTTCAAAACACAAAGGTTTCATTTTCAATCTGTAAAGACATAAAACAATAAAATTAATATTAAAAGCGCTAAAAAATTACAATAAAAGACATAATACATTATAAAAGACAAGATAAAAAAAAATAAAAACTAGTTAGCAGAACCAACCATCAAGAGAGAAAGGAAGGACAGAAGTCAGAAGGAACAAACCAGAAATGACCGGCAACAGCTCACGTTAGGTACAGAGTTGTCGAGGAAGACTGCGTGTTCAATTGAGGAACAAGCTGTTTAATAAACAAGGACTCCAGAATTGTCAGTAGTTTGCCATTCGGTGCCCGTCCCAATATTTCAAAATCTTTGTATTGTATATTCTGCTAGCATTTATTGGCGTGTTGTCTAATATTAGAAAATTCAGGATTAGCAAGTTTGTTACCAGTTCTATAGCTAACGCCCTTATGGCAATCAATTCTGACCCTCAGTAACCTCTGTGTGGATCCACGTAGGTTCCCAGATTACATCTAGGGCAATTAAACTTGTACACAAACACATGATTGTCATTCAAAGGGTCAAGATTATCCTTGGAATTTCAAACAAACTACCTAAACTGAGTGGGTTTGTTGGGATGATATTAAATCTAATAGCTGGTATATAATCAAATATGAGTTTTCTTATGTCCATCATAGAAATGTTTTGTCATGGATTAAAGGCACATTTGCATAAAATGAAGCTTAGGCACAGTAGGTAAGGAGACTTTTGGGATAAAAACGTTAAAAACATACCTGTGAAAAAGTGTAGTGGGAAAATAATTGTTGGTAAAATATTGCCGGAAACACGATTATGGGTAAATTGACCCTCATATAAAATAAATACTACTGAGGCTAGAGAGCTGCAATTTGGTAAGTTTGATGATTGGATGGTGGATAATTAACGCAACAATTTGCAGCCCTCCAGCATCAGTAGTTTTTAAGATCTGAGGGCGGACAGAGAAAGTGAGGACGGAGAACTAAAATAATATGCCACTTCCCCGAACGCTTTCACTGTCTGCAAAAACGCGTCGGACCTTAAAAACGTAAACTCGTCGTTTCCGGCCTGTCTAAACATCCTGTTACATCTTTTCGAAATGCTCTCGAATGCATCACGTTTAGGAATCTTTTACCGGCCTCGAAGTCAAATGGAGAAAGGAAAAGAAAAAAATCTGCCCTGTATATCTAAGATTTGCGTTGCGCGGGGTCTCTGATTGTGTGTATGTGTATGTGTATGTGTGTGTGTGTGTATCAATGTCTGGTGGGGAGTGATACCAAGAGACGTTTGCCTGTCAACAAGTAATGATAACATGATTCGTGAAGAGATTTTCATGCCATCTGCCATTGCATCGTGGATATGGATACTTAGAAGACCTCTTAGAATAATAAGCTCTCGTTCCCGCCGTCTCCTTCCAAGGTAAGTAAACAGCAAGACTATTACATGTCCAATTTACTTCCTGGATTCTCAGCAGTAGAAAAGTATTTCTGTCTCAAATACATATGTTTACAAAGAATGATCAACTGTTTTCCCATGATTTTGAGGGAGAGAGTTATAAAATAGGTATTGTTTCTACAACTTACATTGAGACGGAGGCTAACCCACCTGAGATTATCGTGCAATGATGGAAGTATTGACATATTTCTTCTCGTTAGATAAATACTAAACTCAACTCATTTATTTTTCACTGGACGGATTATAACCCACCAAAAGTTATTCAACATTTGCTTTAAAAGTATAGCAATTTTCTATCTCGGTTTTTCCTGTTTCCATGATAAAATATTCTACTAGACGATCAGAAACTTCTCCAACATTCAATTTCGAAAAGTGAATGAAATCGTAAGGAAGGAATTTTGGAAAATACAATATAGTTAACGACGTGAAAATGCTCTCAACAGGAAAGTCCCTCTGAGATCAGCCAAGCTTGCATACGTAGAATTCAGTGATTCTTAACCGCACCCCGGTTCCTAAGGCATGCGAGAATGCCTATGAATAATTGTTTGTTTGTTTGTATGGTGTTTTTACGCTTCATGGAACCAGCGGTTATCCAGCAACGGGACCAACGGCTTTACGTGACTTCCGAACCACGTAGACAGTAAACTTCTATCACCAGAAATACACATCCCTGACGCCTCAATGGAATGCCCGAGAATTGAAATCGCGGCCTATGAATAATTAAAGCAAAATATACTTTTATATGCGCACGTTAATTTTTTTTTTTTTTTCAAAAAGTAAAAATTGTAAGATCTCAACAATGTTCCCTTGAAATTCTTCACAACAGGTACCACAAGGTTAAGTCTGACTGTCGATTTGCGAAAGTAAGGTACTACATAGAGAGACAAAGCCTACACGCACGTCATAAGAACCAGTAAATTAGATTTTTATGTTCGTAAGCTAAAATAAATCTCCTCGACAGAGGGCAATATCTACGTAGAGGTATTCTATCTTTCAGATTTTATGAGATAGCTCAGATCGAGTACGTTCTTAATGATCAATAAAGCCACTTGGGCTTTTGCTCGTTACAAATACTACAGAGGATGCAGAAATAAATTTCTTTTAATGATTAAATCCTTCGAGCTTGCGTAGGATTTGAAATTATTTTCCTCGCTTCTGAGAGAAGACTTTAAAGTGCTTCACGTGTTCAGTTGTTGAACCCTGATATATGTCGCAACAGTTATTTGATGTTTGTAGCCAGATTCTCTTTCCCACAATTATCGGGATACTCCTACTCTTCCGAATCTAAATATTTCTCCAAAGATGTCGAAGAGCGACGCATCTCTGTCACAGGGAAATCTTTCCGAGCACTTTTCTTTGCTCTGTGATGATTAGTCTTATGTCTGAGGTCTCCCTGTTTACATGAACAAAAAAAAAAACGAACGCGTTACATATACATTCCGGATCCCTCCCTCCCACCTTCCCCGCAACCCGCAAAAGGCTGAAGAATTTCAATTCCGTGTCCCAGTGGGAGTTTACTTTTACTAATCTCGCAGGAATTCTGATTTGGCGCAATGCGTTTTCAATGAAGTTTCGACCTCTCGTTTCCGTCTCCTGGGATACGTCCGCCAACGCCGCCGTTTGGAACGTCTGATGATGAATTTTCGCTAAGCTGGGAAGGAGGAGTTTCGGTGCAGCAGCAGTTTCTGAAGGTAATTACATGTCGTTCTTTTAATTACAGGTGTGGGGAAGTATTCACATTTTCTCTGGCAAGTACCCCCGTTCTCGTTTTCTATCTCTCGTGTGTGCTAAAAGGTCCCTAAGCAAATCAATATTCTCTCTGTTCTTTCATTCATATCAGAGCTTTATTGTTTAAGAGTTTTTTTTTTTTTACCAGGCACTTCATATTTAACATCAGCTGGGAGGACACCACAGATAAGAACATTCCTAATTAAATTCCTTGAGATTTTAGAAGATTTCCACAGAAATGTTTTAAAAGGACCCGACGCAGTATTCCAGCACTGCTCCGGACAATTTCAAGGCAGCAAGGCCTGCCCAGATCAGAAGCACATTCGATATAAAATGTTTCTCGGGAACTGGCTCTGAGATGGCCAAATTGAACACGGATGACGAAGAGTAATGAGAGAGAGAGAGAGAGAGAGAGAGAGAGAGAGAGAGAGAGATCCCTTACAGCTCGTTCGGGTTGCCCCAAGTCCCCCAGTGTGAGGCATCCCTAATGTCTACCAGAGAATTGCTAATGCATCTTCCGATGAAGAAGAAGGTGTAGGAGGAAGGATGAGCATCGTGCTATAATGTTTTTGCTTAACCTAATGGCATTCAGGGAGCTAACTTCTTGCTCGTCGCCCTGGAACATTTAGGGAAACGAGTCTGAAATGCAAAGGCGACAAGGTTTCTAGACCTTGAGGATGTTGTTATGTGTATAATGTCCCTCTTTCCCCGCGAATGTGAGGTCAGATACCCCGTGCTGCTTATAATGGTGTTGCGTAGTCCACACGGTGAAATGTAAGATCTATGTCAAAACAAGAAGGGTGGAAAAGCAAAACATGACACCAGAAAGGCGAAATTATAAATGAGATCGGATTTTTTAAAACCTTGGCGATAACCGGAAGAATCGAAAAAAATAAAATAAAAACGTTATACGAAAGGCTTTTTTGGATTCGTATTTTGCTGGATGGTGTATAATCCCTAGGAAAAACATAAACCTGATGACAGTAAGAATATAAAACGAAAAACTGGCCTTTTTAAAAAGTTATTTTTGAAATCTGAAAATTTTTTTTTACGAAAGATGTTTTTTGGATTCGTATTTTGCAGGCAGGTGTATAATCCCTAGGGAAAAAAAACATAAATCTGATGATATTGGTAAAAATAAACAAAACAAAACAAATGCAAATTGACGACGAATGACCATATAAAAAAGCTTTTTTAATACCAGTTTTACAGAACAGTGTATAATCTCTTTTAAAAAAAGTATTTTAAAAAAAGCGAAATCATCCCACGCGTGAAAGACCACTAACAAGGAATGAAGGGCAATTAATCAGAAATGTTGACGCGGAAGTAAGAGAGCGAAGACCTGCTGAGGAACCTTAGAAATCCTGGGACAAAATAGGACTGACGTCAAGACTTGCGCTCTAATAGCATGCACCTGGAAAAAGTCAACACGTCGGGGGTGGGGCGGGGGGGGGGGGGGGCGGGGTCTCAAAGATAGAGAGAGAGAGAGAGAGAGAGAGAGAGAGAGACTTGTATTTCACGGGTACCGGGAAAGTGGAATAGACAACGCCAAGGCTTCAAATGCAGGGGTTCGTAGCCTTCTCGTGACTTCAGATCCCCAATGAATGGCTCAGTGCGGTTCCATACCCAATGCACTGGAGTCTAGACTAATGAGATTCTCTCTCTCTCTCTCTCTCTCTCTCTCTCTCTCTCTCTCTCTCTCTCTCTCTCTTTTAATGCTTCTAGCAGACGTAAAAGATACACTGGAATCTAGACTAATGAGATTCTCTCTCTCTCTCTCTCTCTCTCTCTCCTCTCTCTCTCTCTCTCTCAATGAAGTCTAGACTAATGACTAAAGAGACTCTCTCTCTCTCTCTCTCTCTCTCTCTCTCTCTCTCTCTCAACTTAAAAGGGAGGATACAATGATCAATTGCAGGTTCTTATGAGCTAAGGAACAGAAGATACTGCTGACTCAGTGTAGAGGACACCGGAGCAACTCTAAACCCAACCTTTTATGGAAGGTCGAGGGGAGAGACTAGTAGCATTTCAGAATTCCCAGAGAGCGCCTGAGGGGTTATAGAGGGGCGTGAGTGTTAAAAAAAATGTGAAGAAAGCGAGGGTGAGGTAAAGAAAAATGAGCAGCTGAGGGGAAAGTGGGAGGGACGGTATGGAATTGTGGGATATTTTGCACCAATAACTTTCGATTGCTTTGTGGTAACAGTTCGAGAAGTTTGGCCTAGAATGCGTAAGAGAATAGGCAATAAATTATACATTTTGAAAGTGAGACAGACGGCACGAAAATGTGGGATATTTTGCACCAATAACTTACGATTGTTTTGTGGTAACAGTTTGAGAAGTGAGGCCTAGATAAAGAATTGGGAAAGTCGAATGAACGGGTAGAGATTAATTGATAAATTAAACACTTTCAAACGTGCAGCCTAACTATTATAAAACAATAAAAAACAGTCAGAAAGCGTCATGACAAATTAGTCTAATCAGTAACTATCCGATCACTACTAGCGAACACCTTTTAGCAGACACTTCGACAGCCAAACCAGCCCAACAGCTTCTCTCTCTCTCTCTCTCTCTTCTCTCATCTCTCCTCTCTCTCTCTCTCTCTCTCTCTCTCCTTACTTCATCTTCATGCACGATGACCCCGGCAGTGATGAAGACGTAGACATGGACAGTGGCGCTAAAGCAGGAGAGAGACAGGATGATGGTTTTGGCTCTGTGGACTGTGCAAACGGTCGGTCTTTGCAGAGGGTACTGCACTGCTATGAATCTCTCCACCGTGAAAGCCACAGTCAGCCACACGCTGAGGGAACTCGACACTGACCCGAGATATATCTCCAGCTGAAAAAGAAAGTATAAATATATTAGAGAGAGAGAGAGAGAGAGAGAGATGTTGATGTGGAAACTCCACATCAACATATCATCATTCCCAAACATTTAGTGCTTTCGTTTATAAAGAATATTCCAGTCTATAAATAACCCAACAAATTCCAAATCTGAAATAAGATTTGATGTTATTTGAGCTCCCTGGAATTCCCAGAATAAACCAGAATAAATTAGGGTCACCTGAGGAACGCGACGAGTCTGCCAAGAGCTTGGAGTAGCTCTTGGTAAGGATGAGTTATTCCTGTCTTTATAGAAATCAAAATGCAAGTCATTCACTTGTAAACATGATACTTTTTATTTCCGGTGATATGTCATCTAAAGACTTTTTTTATGGCTGTAAATTTCTTTTCGATATGAGGGCGGACGGGCAGATAAAGATGGCCCTTTACAGAAAACTAAAAAAACGGGTAAATTAGGAAATTGGTAAATAAAAAAAAAGACGATTCCACACTCTATGATAAAAAATCATTGAAAAATTGAACTGACTAGAAGCTCTCATTTCTAAAACGAGAGGAGGAGATGATGAAGGTATAGAAGCTATATATTTGCATTTTTGTAACTAACTTCCAGAAACCGTTCGTGAATATCATCTCACAGTTTCATTGATGTAGCTGCTCTTATGAATCGTGACTGGCTGGAATAATGCTTGAGCCCTTTCGTCTTCTGATTGGCATTGTTGTTGCTTTGTTCTTAATAATAGTTACTTTCATGTTCAATGAATTACATGTCTATTCCTTTTCCTTTTTTTTCTATTCAATTATCGTAATATTTATTTTAAGTGTCAAAAACAGTGATAATATGAAAACCAGGGTGCTGTATTGAATCTAACGTATTCAATGAATTACTTGTCTATTCCTTTTCTTTTTCATTTGTTTACTCAATTATTGTAACATTTACTTTAAGTGTCAATAACATTGATAACAGGAAAACCAGTGTGCTGTATCGAATCTAAAGGTTTGATTATTTTCCTGTTACAATAATATTAATATACCATTTAATATGAGTTCCAGACTCCAGTTATCATAGGGGCATTCCAGAATCCAGTTATCTATATCTGCCTACGGCACTTAATCCCCTCACAAATGTATAATGGAAAACAGTATTGATTCGTTTCCATTCCATGACTGATGAACAGACAACATTTGGGTCAACATTCCTCTTAAAATTCAGCGCCATATTCTGCTCCTCTCTTTTGCATGTCTGACCTCATTTTTTCAAATGAGATATATACATTTTTCATATTTCTAAGCAGGAAATTGTTATGCATGCATATTTCCAGCATGTAC
The DNA here is from genome assembly GCF_015104395.2 of Macrobrachium nipponense. Lineage (NCBI taxonomy): Eukaryota > Metazoa > Arthropoda > Malacostraca > Decapoda > Palaemonidae > Macrobrachium > Macrobrachium nipponense. The sequence goes on from NC_061107.1 coordinate 3,676,023, forward strand.
AACAATTTCCTGCTAAGAAATATGATTAAGAAAATGTATGGTTACTCAGGGAATTTAGAAAAGCAAGAAAGGAAGATCGTCAAATAAAGGTATAATTCGCTGAAGAAACATGAAACATGAAAAATGTATATAACTCATTTGAAAACAATAAGATCAGACATGCAAAGAGAGGAGCAGAATTGGGCAGCAGTGAAAATGTTAAGTATTTTCTAAGCGCTACGCAGAGGTAACTGTATTCCAGAAAACACGAGAACATTTTTAGGTGGAGCTAAAGAACACTGAATAATTTAATCACGTAGAAGGTCCCACAAGCCGCAGAGCCAGGTCTTATAAGCACGCTACTGGTCGTGGAAGAAAAGAGGAAAGGTCTTTGGAGCATTTCCGACGGAGGAAAGCCAGAATGAATAATTCATCTTGTCGAACGTCAAAAAAAAAAAAAAAAAAAAAAACATCTTATTTTAGGACTTGTTGATATCCATCACTGCTCAAATTCAAAACTTCCTCATTTCCTAAATAGTCAGTCGGTAATGTTTGATAACTAAAAGTTATATTGAGCGTAATATTGTGATTGAAACCAGTAGTAGTGAAGAGGAATATTTGCTCGATATTGATGTGGAACCAAAATTGTATTGCTGTTGTATATGACCCAATGAATCTGGTTTCTTGACATGAATTCCTCCACAGTTCCCAAACTTTACAGCACCAGACACAGTCAGGCTAAAATTCAGATCTAAATATAGAAAGTCTTTGATTCTTGGTGTATCAATAGATACCGCGTGACAGACTGTCAGAGGGAAGACTGTGCTGTTTCATTCAAATAGATTTGTTAAGTTAACACTAAGTGTTAACAGGAAAGTAATGTAACTAGTATTAACAAAAATGTGGATCTTAAATAACATTAGTCGTTGTGAGACTATGCAATAAAAAACGAGCAATAACGGCTCAGAGTTTTAAGAATTATGCATTGAACCCACATGGCCGACCAGAGAAAGAAAATATGCTATGAGAGGAAGGTATTATTTACGTATTCAAGTAACGAGATGAAGGAAAACAAAAGACCTCTAAAAAATAAATGAATCAAAGGGTCGTTTCCTATTACTCACAGCTCGAAGAAGCACCTTGTTACAAACTTCTTCTTCTTCTTCTTCTTCAATTAGGAAAAAGCAAGACCTGTTTCCCCTGTCCCTTTTTATCAGACGGACTCAATACAAGGTATTCCAAGAGCTCTTTTTTTTCTTATCGCCACTGCTAGTCTATTCTATTGTTTTTTTTTTTTTTTTCACAAATACAAGTTCGATGAACCCTGTACATAATCACCAGAATGACTGATGCTGGAATGAGTGACCTTGTGATCCCTGATTTGCCACCAATCAAAGGTCACTAACACAGCCAGTGACGAGAGGAATCTTTTCCACGAGAGAGAGAGAGAGAGAGAGAGAGAGAGAGAGAGAGAGAGAGAGAGAGAGAGAGAGAGGTTTTTGATTGAAGTGCCAGTGTCTTCTGGAGATGCTCCGACACCTTTAAGACTGCAAAGGGGATTATTGGTTGCAGGAAATGGGATGGGTAAAACGTTGCTGCATCCAATGTTGCAGAAGAAATTTGCGCCGATCGAATCAACTGAGCTCCTAAAGTCTTCCGTGAAAGCAAGGACAGAAAAGGGGATCAGAGAACAGAAAGGGTTTTGAAAAGTGCAGGGGATGGGGTGGGGGTTAGGGGGTGAAAGGTAGGTGGTTAAAAAAAGGGCTATCTGTGGACTTTTCACACCACGCTGCATCAATTAAAAGCATTTTTTTTTTTCGCCAAAGTATAGCGAGGATTAAGTGGTCACTTACTTCCACATCAAGGTCTGTTATCGGCTTTGAGGGTCGTTAAAAATAGAGGTCGTAAATGGGATGTGTTTGTCCAGAGTTGTCATTATGTAAATGCCTGGGAGAAAGGTTTGTTTTGTAGTGTCCTAATTTAGCTGTGTGTGTGTGTGTGCAAAGAGAGAGAGAGAGAGAGAGAGAGAGAGAGAGAGAGAGAGAGAGAGATCCCATCGGTAATTAGTTTCAGCCAGTTAATAGTCAGCTCATTTGATCATTTCTGGTTATCCTGAAAAAAAAGCGTCTCTGCTTCAATCGTAAAAAACAGACAATCGTGAATAATGCTGAATATATAATTGAGGAATGGTACATAACTGGTTGAATGAATTAATAACATCCACATTTGTGTTTTATGTTGTGACACGCTTCAGTAGATCCTTTCATCAATCCCCATTAAGTTACGTCCACTAATGTCTTCAGTCATCTAATTGGCTTACGGGCTAATTGGTCTGCAAATACACCAACGTACACTTCAGTTTGAGACAGTTTTAGATTTCCCGGCGTCCTTCCCGTTTTCTATACGAGGTTGATATTGCAACGTCGGAAGGCGAGGATAAAGGCAACTGAAATGCAACTTATTATTGTGTTTGAGAAGTTTCAAATGATACCTTTGTTTCTTTAAACTGTTTTCATTCATTTCATCACAAAAAAAAGAAGCCACAAATGCGCAAAAGAGATTTCAGCATAGCGTATAATCAAGACCACCGAAAATATAGTTCTATCTTTCAGTGGTGGCCTATCCTGTATCGTTGCCAGATGCACGATTGAGGCTAACTTTAACCTTAAATAAAAATAGAAATCACTGAGGCTAGAGGGCTGAAATTTGGTATGTTTTATGAATGGAAGGTGGATGATCAACGTACCAATTTGAAGCCCTCTAGCCTTGGTCGTTTTTTAAGATCTGAGGGCAGACAGAAGAAGTGCTCGTCGATCGAACGAAGATGGACATTCATGAGAACTACGGTTAATGATTTATGGTTTTCATGAAAGCTAATACATTTATTTAACTTATGCATCATCCGAATCAAAGGTGGGCTACCTGGGATGTGTTGTGGGTAGGCTCCACCTTGGAGGGGTCCCGATTGTAAAAAATCGTAAAAATATTTGCCAAAAATACACTAATCAAGACAAGCTAATGAATTTTCAGGCATTATTACCACTATAATAACGCATATTCTCTGTGAGTTTTATCATCCTACAGGGAAAATTAAGGATTTTATTTTAAAAAATGTGAAAAAATGCAAAAATTCCGGGCCCCTCGTACTGAAGGTTATTTGGTGATTGGTGAGAAACTACAGTCTTGAATAGAAATTCGCTCTGAAGATATGTTGGTATATCCACCTGGAACATGCAAAGAAAAAATTATCAAAATAGAACAGTAAATAAGCACGTTATAACAAAAAAAAAAGAGCAACAAATTCAGGTAAGTTCAGCAAAAGCCCCGCCGAAAAATCAGACCATAGCTAGGAAGAAATATTCAGGAAAAATTCAAATCTCGATTTCGGGACAAAACCTTTTGAGAGTTTGTAGTTATTATGTCACTTGATAGCCTAAAACATCTAAAAATTATATTATTTAGGACAATCAAAGAAACCCCCCCCCTCCCCCCCAACCCCCCCAAAAAAAAGGGGGGGGGGTTTCTTTGATTGTCCTAAATAATATAATTTTAGATGTTTTAGGCTATCAAGTACATAATAACTACAAACTCTCAAAAGGTTTTGTCCCTAAATCGAGATTTGATTTTTTCCTGAATATTTCTTCCTAGCTATGGTCTGATTTTTCGGCGGGGCTTTCGCTGAACTTACCTGAAGTTGTTGCTCTTTTTTTTGTTATAACGTGCTTATTTACTGTTCTATTTTGATAATTTTTTTTGTGCATGTTCCAGGTGGATATACCAACATATCCTCAGAGCGAATTTCTATTCAAGACTGTAGTTTCTCACCAATCACCAATAACCTCAGTACGAGGGGCCCGGAATTTTTGCATTTTTTCACATTTTTTTTAATAAAATCATTAATTTTCCCTGTAGGATGATAAAACTCACAGAGAATATGCGTTATTATAGTGCTAATAATGCCTGAAAATTCATTAGCTTGTCTTGATTAGTGTATTTTTGGCAAATATTTTTACGATTTTTTACAATCGGGACCCCTCCAAAGTGGAGCCTACCCTTATGAGTGATTGAAGATATGTTATGACGTTTTTAATGACTGAAAACGTCTTCCTTCTTCCTCACCTGACACAAGACGTTGACGTTGAAGGTGTTGAACCCGAGCAGATCGAGCCACACCAGGAAGAGGATGAAGAGGTACGTCACGTCGGCGATGGCCAGCGCCGCCGGTAGTAAACTGGACGACCTCATCCGGACGTGTGTTGAGGAAGACGACGCAGGACAGCAGGTTCCCCACGAAGCCCACCACGATCAGCAGCGGGATGTAGTAGGTGTTGAGTTGCCGGACGATCAACCACTGCTCGTCCGTCAGGTTGTAATGCTCGTAGTCGTAGTGGTAGTAGGCCTCGTCAACATCCTGGTCCGGGCTCGGGTGCCCCCCCTCGCTGGGATGGGGGGGAGGGGGCGCGACGCTCGGGCACGACACGAGGACGATCTCGCCGCTCTCGTTCCGGAAGCGACATAGCGTTTCGCTCATGAGAACGCCTTCGGATATGTTCTCCTCGGTCGCTTTGAGCGGGATGCGCATCGTGGGCCTCGGGTGTTTTTGTTTTGTTTTCTTTCACGCAAGGCGGCAGCAGTTGCAGTAGTTGTTGGGGAAGCGGCCGCGTAATACGGTCCACTTTATCTTCGTGTGCTTCAGAGCCCAGCGCACTGAGTACATAGTTATCATCTTTACCATCTGGTTGCTGCAATGGAAGGTTTTTTCTGCGCCATCCAAGAGTCACCAATAACTAAAAGCACTTATTTAACACCGTTCACTGTCATGTTTAGCCTTCTACGATTTCCCATTCGTAATAAGTATGATTCTCGACCTGAAATAAGAGAAAAATAGCTTCCATGAGTGACTGACAATTTTGAGATATAAAAATGTTTTGCTGTGTCATGCAAAAGTCACCAGTTCTCGGCCTGAAATATGAGAAACATAGCTTCCATTGGTGACGATAATTTTAAGTTATAAAAATGTAGAATCTTCATCTATAAACTATTGACCAAACTCTAGGAAAATAATATCAAAAGGGATTAGACTAACAAGACAATTGAGAAAGAAAGCCGGACATTTATTGTTTTTTTACCAGAAACAGATAAAAGGAATGAATGAAATAAAAAGAATGGATGACGAAGAAGTGTATTTAATTCTAAAACCTCTTTCGTAGGCGAGAGAAAGCCAGAGCTGTTTTTAAGAGGATTATGTTAATGTGGTCTTTTTCGGTTGAAAACTTAAAAGGCCTGAAACGAAACCACTTAAATATTTCATCTTTAAAGAAACCTCATAATCACATGAGTTAATAAAATAAAATGGAAAAGTAAATCCACAGTAATATGTCTGATCTGTTATTTAAAATATTTTAAATAACAGATCAGACATATTACTGTGGATTTACTTTTCTATTTCATCTTTGATATCAAGACCTGCACATTCATGAATTGCTTTAAACTTTTTTGGTGTTATATTTTGGTCTTTCAGAAGTCTAAGAACATTGAACTTATTCAAGGGCAGGAAATGTGATATTATATTATTATTATTATATTGATTATGTTATTATTATTATTATTATTAATTATTATTATTATTATTACATTTCGGTAGACGGACCCTACTCGCATGGAACAAGTACACCACAGGGGCCATTGATTTGAAATTCTTTAAGCATCCAAGGAATGTTGGTGAAACTCTCCCCCTCCTCCTTCCCCCCGGTCCCCCACAGAAGAATCTATATTCCTCAAACAATTACCTGGTGATTTCACGAGAATGTAATTTGCCTATTGAGTTTCTAAAGGGGACGGAGGAGCGTCTCCAGGAAAACAGATATTGCATCATACTCAGTGCCAACCAAATTAGATTATCCTGACAGTTGGTCATAATTACAAGTCAGGAAGCTCCTGACGTGACTTTCTCTCTCTCTCTCTCTCTCTCTCTCTCTCTCTCTCTCTCTCTCTCTCTCTCTCTCTCGGCCTGTTTGTCTGTCTGTCTCTCTCTCATAATTACAAGGTAGGAAGCTCCTGATGTAGTCTCTCTCTCTCTCTCTCTCTCGGGCATATTTACAAGGCAAGAAGCTCCTGCTGTAGATTCTATCTCTCTCTCTCTCTCTCTCTCTCTCTCTCTCTCTCTCTGTCTATCTATCAATCTAATTATCTCTTTCTCTATCTGCGTAATTCTTTGCAATTAAAAGGAAATATTTCATTTAAACCAACAAGCCGTGACGCGCTGAGCACATCGTCCAAATTGTAGGTCTCAATTATGGCAGTAGTGCCATATCGTCGGAAATGAGACCTGTAGGTTAAATGTCACGCCTGATCTGGGTCAATCCCTTACTAACCAATCGAGTGTCGTAAGAGATCTCGAGGAACTGGGTCGAGAGAAGACAAAGATGGGGAGCGCTAGGAACCTCGCTTTGACAAACTAGGCATAGGTCCTCATTTTTCCCAAGTCCGTTTTGAGGCCAGTCACTCTCTGGAACTATGTTTCGAAAGGTACAGTTGGTAAAATGTTTTAGCCCCGGCCGCGTGATTATGGCTCACTTTAACCTTAAATAAAATAAAAACTACTGAGGCTAGAGCGCTGTAATTGGGTACATTTGATGATTGAAGGGTGGATGATCAAGATACCAATTTGCAGCCCTCTAGCCTCAGTAGTTTTGTTAAGATCTCAGGGTGGACAGAAAAAGTGCGTACAGAAAAAAGTGCACAATTGTTTTCTTTTCAGAAAACTAAACATCAGAAAAAAGTCGAAATATATAAAATTTACAAAAGGGAATACACAGCGATGACGCAATCTGGTAGTTTAGGAAAGAAATACGAGCGATCCTAAACTAGCTGGGAATTGTAATTGCATCTTTGTTCATATCACAAAAGACGTTTACGTAACAGACGCAGGATCAATATATCAACATTGGCTGATGACCATAAAACCTGGTTAAGTAATTTGAGAGCAATTGCAAGTGTAAAGCAGTTGTTAACAAGAATGTCAACAATGATGCAATCTTTTTTTGTTTATCTATCTATGCAGTTTTGTTTATATTTGTTATTAATTTTTTTTCTGGCAAAGTCTATACTTGACGTCAGTTATACAAGAACCATTAATGCTGTTCTCTCCGCTCGAGAGACTTGTCTGGATAAATTATTATCTTGGTGAAAATTCAACGAATATTCCCTACGAGAGATTCCAAATTTATTATTTGAACCAGCTTTGTGATTATTTTTCAGTTTGTATATATATAATATATATATATATATATATATATATATATATATATATATATATATATATATATATATATATAAAAGTCATATCACATTACCGTGATTCATATACATATATCTAGCTACAAAGGTCCTTTAATGTCTAATTCGCACTACCTCGGAATTAATATATTTTCATATAGTTTAACCGAAGGGGAATTTATTCAGCGTAATAGAATTGCCGGCCGACGGGAACGAACCATCGACCAGAGAGAGAGAGAGAGAGAGAGAGAGAGAGAGAGAGAGAGAGAGAGAGAGAGAGAGAGAGAGAGAGAGGGAAACTTTGTAGCAGTAATATATGTATATAGCAGTATAAGATAATTCAATATGACTACACTGGATTTGACGATCCCCTTTGGCCCACGTTGCTTGCCAGTTCAGCAACATTGGAGAAACCTTAATAAGGAAAAAAAAATAGAGAAGACTATACAAAATTAATGGAGCTGATGCAGCAATCCTTTTCAACAAGACTTGTTTAAAAGATGGTCTACTCCCAAGATATATTATTATTATTATTATTATTATTATTATTATTTATTATTATTATTACAGAACTGTGAAGAACTATCTCGTTTAGCTGAGTACAATTCTCGATACATTAGAAATGTATAATTAAAACGTTTAGTATATTTCGTTCGTAAAGCTTAAGAGTGTTATCTCTGACGATATAGCAAGACTTGATATAAAAAAATTGCTATTATTATTATTATTATTATTATTATTATTATTATTATTATTATTATTATTATTATTGTATGCTGGAAGTAAACCCTCTTTTAAACATGTTTTATTAAAAGTGATTGCTGCCTCAGCTGCATTAATTTTATACAGGTTCTTCTCTATTTTTCTAATTATTGCTTTCTCATTGTTGCTTTAACTGGTGAGCAACGCACCGAAGGTTGGCATATCTCAATTATGTCAAACAATTGGATTTTATTGGTAAAAAATTTCAGTTGGGTTAGTCAAAATTTCGGGTATATCCCGTAGAGTTTATTGCAGATAGAATTGATGTTAAATTCTATTTCTTTTCTATTCTTTCTATTCCTTTCCGGACGTTTCGTCTGAATAAACCTCAGACATCCTCTTGGGCGGAGGTGGGTGAAGGACTGAAGTGAGAGGGCAAATCCAGCTGCTTATATTGCGGTGGCGCAGCGGGGGGGCGTCGTGCCGCTGCCTTTTAATTGGCTAGTGGGTGGGGATCTTCTTTTTCATTGGCTGCCTGGCTGCGGGCTCAAGCCAGTTCCCGATCGCATGCTCAGCAGGCGCACCGATCTTCTCAGCTGCATATCATCACGCCGGGCTTCGAAAAGGCAGCGGCGTGACGCCCCCCGCTGCGCCACCGTAATATAAGAAGCTGGACTGACCCTCTCAGTTCAGTCCTTCACCCACCTCCGCCCTAGAGGATGTCTAAGGTTTATTCAGACGAAACGTCCGGAAAGAATCGAAAGAATAGAAAGAATAGAAAAGAAATAGAATTTAACATCAATTCTATCTGCAATAAACTCTACGGGATATACCCAAACATTTGACTAACCCCACTGAAATTTTTTACCAATAAAATCCAATCGGTTGACCTAATTGAGATATATCAACTTTCGGTGCGTTGCTCACCAGTTTAAGCAACAATGAAAAAGCAATAATTAGAAAAATAGAGAAGAACCTGTATAAAATTAATGCAGCTGAGGCAGCAATTACTTTTATAAAACAAATTATTATTATTATTATATTATTATTATTATTATTATTATTATTATTTATTATTATTATTATTATTATGTTACTTTTTCTGTAGCTAGGATTCAAAATGAAAAGAATAAGCCAATATCAATAGATTCTAATTTTAATTTTTATTTCAATCTGATTCAAAACTAGTCATTACATTTCCATGTAATTGTGGTTATTCTATTGACAGTTACCAGAAAAAGTCATCATAATTGTCATTCAACCATATCCAACGATTCTATGAAGCTGACCTCTATTACATGGAAATTAATATCTTCGGATTTTTCCCCTTGATTTTAGACTGATGGTAATTAAAATTGTTCCGCAGTTTTCTGCTTTTTACCCCCGAGAACATCCAACCCCTTGTCATTTTTACAGTAATATTTATTTATATATTTTTATTTCGACGAATGAAAATATTCATTATAGCGTGCGTCTTCCATCCCTTGAACAAAATATTTTTTTAAAATGTAATTGTGATACATGACAATGTCGAAGGCTGGAAAATATTTCTCAAATGAAATGCAACTGAAATATTATTATTATTATTATTTATTTTTTTTTTTGCTCTATCACAGTCCTTCCAATTCGACTGGGTGGTATTTATAGTGTGGGGTTCCGGTTGCATTCTGCCTCCTTAGGAGTCCATCACTTTTCTTACTATGTGTGCCGTTTCTAGGATCACACTCTTCTGCATGACTCCTGGAGCTACTTCAGCCTCTAGTTTTTCTAGATTCCTTTTCAGGGATCTTGGGATCGTGCCTAGTGCTCCTATGATTATGGGTACAATTTCCACTGGCATATCCCATATCGTTCTTATTTCTATTTTTAGGTCTTGATACTTATTCATTTTTTATCTCTCTTTGTCTTCAACTCTGGTGTCCCATGATATTGCGACATCAATTTATTATTATTGTTATTTTTATTTTTTTTTTTATTTATTTTTTTTTTTTTTTGCTCTATCACAGTCCTCCAATTCGACTGGGTGTTATTTATAGTGTGGGGTTCCTGGGTTGCATCCTGCCTCCTTAGAGTCCATCACTCTTCTTACTATGTGTGCCGTTTCTAGGATCACACTCTTCTGCATGAGTCCTGGAGCTACTTCAGCCTCTAGTTTTTCTAGATTCCTTTTCAGGATCTTGGGATCGTGCCTAGTGCTCCTATGATTATGGGTACGATTTCCACTGCATATCCCATATCCTTCTTATTTCTATTTTCAGATCTTGATACTTATCCAATTTTTCCCTCTCTTTCTCTTCAACTCTGGTGTCCCATGGTATTGCGACATCAATGAGTGATACTTTCTTCTTGACTTGTCAATCAACGTCACGGCTGGTCTGTTTGCACGTTTTAACCCTATCCGTTCTGATACCATAGTCCCAGAGGATCTTTGCCTGATCGTTTTCTATCACTCCTTCAGGTTGGTGCTCGTACCACTTATTACTGCAAGGTGCTAGCTGATTTTTCTTGCACAGGCTCCAGTGGAGGCTTTTGCTACTGAATCATGCCTCTTTTTGTACTGGTTCTGTGCAAGTGCCGGGCATTCACTTGCTATGTGGTTTATGGTTTCACTTTTCGTATTGCACTTCTACATATGGGAGAGATGTTATTTCCGTCTATCGTACTTTGAACATATCTGGTTCTTAGGGCCTGATCTTGTGCCGCTGTAATCATTCCTTCAGTTTCCTTCTTTAGCCATTGCCATGTGTCATCGCTGGCTAGTTCTTTAGTCTGTCTCATGTATTGTCGTGCATTGGTTTGTTGTGCCAGACCTCTGTTCTTTCTGTTTTCTCCTGTCTCTGATATTTCTGGGTCTTCGTCTGCTTTTATTAGTCCTTCTTCCCATGCACTCTTTAGCCACTCGTCTTCACTGGTTTTCAGATATTGCCCCAGTGCTCTGTTTCGATGTTGACGCAGTCCTCTATACTTAGTAGTCTCTCCCTCCCTTCCTTTCGTGTTATGTATAGTCTGTCCGTATTTGCTCTTGGTGTAGTGCTTTGTGTATTGTCATATGTTTCCTGGTTTTCTGATCTATGCTGCGGAGCTCTGCCTTCGTCCATTCCCACTATTCCTGCGCTGTATCGATTACTGGCACTGCCCATGTGTTTTTATGGCTTTTATCATATTTCCGGCGTTGAGTTTTGACTTGAGTATCGCCTTGAGTCTCTGCATATATTCTTTCCTGATCGTGTCCTTCATCTCTTGGTGTTTTATATCTCCTCCTTCCATTATTTCCAGTATTTGTATCCTGTCTCATCTATGTGTTTGATGTTGCTCCCATCTGGTAGCTTTTATCCCTTCAGTTCTCGTTACTTTGCCTTTTGTATGTTGACTAAGCGCATTTTTCTATTCCAAACTCCATCCTGATGTCCCCAGATACAATCCTTACAGTCTGGATTAGGGTATCTATTTCCTTGATGCTCTTACATACAGCTTGATGTCGTCCATGAACATCAGATGGTTGATTCTGTTGCCTCTTTTCTTGAGTTGGTACCCGCATCCATCTCTGTAGTACTTTTGTCATGGAATCATGGCTACTACGAAGAGTAGTGGGGACAGTGAGTCGCCCTGGAAGATCCCTCTCCTGATATTAACCTCGCTAGTCTTATTCCAGAGCTTGTAAGTATTGTATTCCAGTTGCGCATTGGTATTTTTGAGGAAGCTGATGGTATTTTCCTCTGCCCCATATATTTTTTTTTTTTTCAGGCATTCTATTAGCCATGTGGTGTGGTATCATGTCGAAGGCTTTCTTATAGTCTATCCATGCCATGCTTAGGTTGGTTTTCCTTTCTCCTACTGTTCTTCATTACCATTTTGTCTATCAGGAGCTGGTCTTTTGTGCCCTACACTTCCTTCTGTAGCCTTTCTGTTGGTGGGGGATGGTGTTTGTCTCCTCAGGTAGTTGTATAGCCTTTCACTGATGATACCTGTTAGTAACTTCCACATTATTGGTAGGCAGGTGATAGGCCCGTAGTTACGGCTATATTTCCCTTACTCTTGTCTTTTTTGTACTAAGGATGTTCTTCCTGTGGTCATCCATTTGGGGTGCTTGGTGATTTGAGATACAATGCTGGAGTTTGTTCTGCTATTCGTGGGTGTAGGGCCTTGAGGTTTTGAGCAGTATCCATGGACTTCATCGGGACCTGGGGCTTTCCAGTTTGGCATTTTCTTTAGTTGGTGTCTGACTGTGTCTGTCGTGATGCTGTGAATCTTTGTTTATTCTCTCTGTTTCTTCTTCCTTGACTTCCTGGAGCCATGTTGCATGTTTGTTGTGATACCGGATTGCTCCATATGTTTTGCCAGAGTCTCTACTTGGTTCGGCTTCGGGAATTTCTGGGTGGTTGTCTTCCCCTCTTAGTTGGCTGTATAGTCTTTTCTGGTTGGTTGTGCTGGTGGTGTTGGTGTTCGAATTCCCATCAGTTCTGCTACTAATCTTGCTCCTGCATATGTCAAGTTATTTGTTTCTGTGATACTGGTTGGTCTGTATTATGCCCAGTATTTCATTGACCTCACTTGTTTTTCTCCCTTAATTTCTTGGTGTTGTAGGCTTTCATGGAGGGGATCTTGTTCTGTCTGTATCTGGCTCATCCATTGTCTAATCTTTTTCTACCCATTCCGTCCTCTCTGTTATTTCGT
>NC_061107.1:3693655-3696914 GCF_015104395.2 Macrobrachium nipponense
ATATATATATATATATATATATATATAATATATATATATATATATATAACATATCTAATAAAAGGAACCCATAAAGACGCCAAAATATAGAAAGTAAGTACTATATTATCTCAGAGACAGTAATCTTTGAGATATATGTTGTACTTACTTTCTATATTTTGGCGGGTTTTCTTTTTTGGCTTCTTTTATTAGATGGAATTCTGTTGTAACAGAATATATTGACCATACATTCATATATATGTATATACAAGTTTGTATTTATATATGTCTGTATGTAGTATATTCTCGTTTAGCACTATCAATTCAACAGAGAAAGAGCCCCACGTCTCCCCTATGCTATCTGACCTATATTTACCTGTTATTCATAACAATTTTAATTAAGGACATAAACATAATATTTTAGTCATGGAGGTGACCTGGAGCAATATACACATAAATAATTCACCCCCCAAAAATAAACAAGATTTAAATGTCCAATGACGTCATTGCATATGATAAGCTGCTGTTATTTGCCCCTGATCAAAAAAAACTTATTATTCCAATTTTTGGAACCGATATCTGTGACTCAATTTGTTTACTTAACATTTATTAGCAATAGGTGCATACGTAGACTCTCTCTCTCTCTCTCTCTCTCTCTCTCTCTCTCTCTCTCTCTCTCTCTCGGGGTTGTTTCGGGGTTAAAATTCCTTAACGTTCAGTGTCATCTATTATGCGTAAAGTGTTGGGTCATGCAACCCTTGAGGACACTTGGTAATTCCAGAATTACTTGATACGAAATTCTCCCTCCTTCTCTCTCTCTCTCTCTCTCTCTCTCTCTCTCCTCTCTCTCTCTCTCTCTGTATATATATATATATATATATTATATATATATATATATATATATATATATATATATATATAATATACATATATAAATATATAATGAATGTATATATATTCGTACATGCATATTTATTTATACATATGTGAGTCCTAGGGGTTGTAATCAATAATATATTTAATATGTTCGTTGTGACCTTGTTGGAATGCAGAGAACTGAGTCGAAGCAACAACGACCCGAATAAAGCTGATAAATGATTTCTGGGTGGCGTTATATGAAAAAGTGCGTAGAAAGGCGGGTCAACGTTCGTCCTGTAGTTATGTGAGTTCATGGGTCTTTTCAAAGTGCCTTTTAGAAACTGGTTGTAGCCAGTAATATGAGGCGTTATTGATGTGTGCATTCATATGTGCGTGTGCGCTCTTCCTTTGATAATTGGTATCATTAGCCAAGTGTATGGGAAGACTTGCACAGAGATCTGTGGGAGAAAGGCAAGATGCCAGGAGAGCTCTGCGAAAGTTTATTTGTATTAAGTGAATAATATTCTGGGCTGCAATGGGTAAGTTACCTTTACTTTAGCCAGAGGGATGGCTTGTTACACATTGTAAGAATGTTTAATCTTTAACTTTGTCTTTAAACTTATGTGTGCTAACGAGTGTGTTTCTCGTGTCTTTGAAACAGACGATTCTGGCAAAGGGGACGGGGGAGAGGTCCTAGGGGGACAGAGAGTCCCCCGTATGGGAGAATAGACAATTGGTTGTGTGACAAATTACTGTTAAGACATTTTAATGCTGGGGGTTAACTGAGTAGTTAGTCTGTGAGACTGGATTATTATCTTTCCATTGTTAAATAAATATTATTTTTTTTATAATAACTTGACTCTCATTTTGATTACCTGTCAGAATAGAGAGAGAGAGAGAGAGAGAGGAGAGAGAGAGAGAGAGAGAGAGAGAGAAGGGGGGGGGGCTGTGTGTATTGGTTTGCCTGACGCTTGGGTTACACTTTTACCAAATAATAATGAGATTCATATCTGCGTTAACAGTTTGGTGGCAGCGGGGGTGGATTCGAACCCACACACACATACACACACACATATATAAATATATATGCATATATATATATATATATATATATATATATATATATATATATATATATATATATATATATATATATTTTGTCTGTGTGTGAGTGTGTGTGTGCCAATATACCTATTAACCAAACCAGACAAATTATTGTATACTAAAGTATAAATATAGTAAATAAATTCTTCTGTTAAAAACAGAATACGTCTCAAAGTATAAAAGGCCCGCCCCATTAAAAAAACACTCTAGTGTAAATCCAAGGACTATATTTCGGTGGACTGACTCCGACCCCTTGATAAGTGTGGGGGTCAGTCCACACAAATATACTCCATAGCTTTAAACCAGTGTTTTAATGGGTCTTTATACTCCAGATGTATGTATGTGTGTGTGTGTGTAAAACACCAGCAAATATGCTGCAAAGATTCAAGAATATCGACTCTGCAAGTGGTTCCGTGTTCCTTAAAACACTCGATTGTCATAGGATACAGAGAGAGAGAGAGAGAGAGAGAGAGAGAGAGAGAGAGAGAGAGAGAGAGAGAGAGAGAAATCAACCTTCCTCAACTCAGATCTGGAATGAAGTTTCATTCTCACGATACGAAGTGCTTTGAAAATCCACAGCAATTCCAGATGACCTTCGACGAATATCGCAGAAATCGCCAGAACGAACATTCCCGTTTTTATCTAGTTAACTGTATCAATACAAATATGTTTACTCATATACATACATATATTTTCTTCCTTTCTTTTCGTCATTCCAGCGTCTTTGTAAAAACACCTACTTCTTTCGTTGACAGTACAAAGCCCAACAAGGATATTGGCTCTCGTGGCTCCGTGGGACAGGGAAGGCTGGGGGAGGCCTTAGAAACCTTCCTTTGAGCCCACTAATTGGTGCAGGTCTTCTTGCGTTTGTGATTTTTTCTTCTCTTTGTTGACTCTCTCACTCCTTTTTTCTTTTGTGCGCTTGTTGTCTGCACTCTACTGACGGTGGTGCAAATGAATAAATGCAGTTGCAAGGCTACTTTTGTTCCCTGTTTCTTTCTTTGTATATATATATATATATATAGATATATATATATATATATATATATATATATATATATTATATATATACAAAGAAAGAAACAGGGAACAAAAGTAGCCTTGCAACTGCATTTATATATATATATATATATATATATATATATATATATATATATATATATATATATATATATGCACATATATATATTAGTATATATTTACTATATCTACGTATATATATATAGTGTGTGCATGTATGTATTTGTGTGTTATGCTTCTGTGCATACCTAAGATATTCTCCACACAATATTCTACGTACATGGATAAATTAGCAGGC
>NC_061107.1:3699914-3752414 GCF_015104395.2 Macrobrachium nipponense
ACAGTAGTTTGATTTGGATTTTGTTTTGGTTCAGATCTGACCAAGCCTTGTTCAGTTCATTCCGTGTTCCGATGAAGTTGGACCCGTTGTCGCATCGGATTTCTTGTACCGTACCTCTGCGGGCTATGAAGCGTTGCAGGCAGTGAATAAAGGAATCTGTTTCGAGACTGTTAGCAGCTTCCAGATGAATGGAGCGACTGACAAGACAAGTGAATATGACGCCGTAACGTTTGAGCTCCTTGCGTCCCTCTTTTATAATGAACGGCCCGAAGAAGTCTACGCCTGTGAATGTAAATGGTGGAGCTGGCTCGAGACGATCTTGAGGTAAGTCGGGACATTTTTTGCTCTTGGCATGGCTTTCTTATTTTTCTGCACGTTTATGCCATTTGTGGAGTTGACGTCGGACAGCAGAGTTTTGATTGAAACCAATCCAAAAGCGTTCTCTAATTGCTGCAATGGGTGTGATTTTTCTACCAGCATGGCCGAGTTTCTCATGAGGCATCTCGTACGATTAGAGTCGTGACGTGCGAGTGTTGTGGAGTAGCATTGGATGTTTCACGTCAGAGTCCATTGCGGCTTTCGAGAGGCGTCCTCCCACTCGCAGAGTTTCCGTTCGTATGAGCACTGGGTCAGACGGAATATCTTACTTGTTTTGGTAGTGAGTGTTCTCTCTTGTCTTCTTTCGTGGTTGTTTTCTTGAGATTCTCGACCTCGTTTGCAAAGGTGATCTTTTGTATAAAGCAAAACTATTGCCCTTTTCAGCCTTTTGCATGATCTGTGTGGTCCTTAAATTTATAGTTTGTTCTTTGTTTTGTAAGAAAGCCAAAAATGCTATGAATACTGCTACTGCTCTCTTCAGTCTCTCCCACCTGGAGAAATGGGTGATTAAAGACATAAACGGTGAGCCTTCTTCTGATGTAGCAGTAGTAGCTAAAGACATAACGTAGTCTTCTATAACCTGCGGTTCGCTGATAGGATCATCTGTGCAGGGCATTCTGAAGCCGGCATATTCAAGAAATCCGGACCTTCCAGCCAATGAGTCATGTCCGAAGATATCACAGAAAACCTACTCCATGTGATGCAACGTCTGCTGGGTTCAAATCAGTGCTAACGTACTTCCACTGGTTAGCGTTTGCCGAAGTCTGTATTTGACGGACTCTGTTGGCCACAAACACTGGAAAAAGCTTTCTCTCAGCTCTGATGTAATAAAGGACTGTTGTTGAATCTGTGTAATAGCAGATTTCGTTGAGATGGAGATCAAGCTCAAGGGTCATTTTCGTCCTAAATTTACAGCTACAGCAGCCGCTTGTGAGTTCAAGCCGTGGGATAGATGTTGCTTTCAATGGAGCAACCCTTGCTTTTCCGATGAGAAATGAAGTTTTCGAACATCCACCCTCGTTTGAGGTTAGGTATGCAACAGCGCCATACCCAGATGTACTGGCATCTGAGAAAACGTGCATCTGAAACGCTGTATCTTTTGCTTGCTGTGGTAACTTTAGACACCTCGGGATAGTTATCTTCTGAAGGTTCGGGGCTTCGCTAATCCATTGTTTGAAACGTCGCTGGTGATCATCAGGCACTTCGTCATCCCAGGTGAGAGTGGTTTCCTTGCCAAACACTGGGTCATTGACACACTCTGCTGCGTTAATAACAAACTGGACAATGTCACCAAGCACGCAAAGACCTAATTCTCAAGGAGTCTGCGATTTGTGGCTTTTTCGCGCCATTTATTCTGGAGATAACTTAGCAATTTCTGGACCACCACCTGCAGGTTCGGTGCATGATCAAGAACAGCTAGGTGAGTATGTGTTTGCATGGTGCTGAAGCATTTTAGCAAGTAATGCGAATATCTTTTCAGACATTTCCCTTCGTCTGGTTTTATCGGCTTCCACTCATTTAGTTGTTTCAAGTATGCCAGGGATACTTTGTAAGGATCACCATTCTCTTGTTGTAGCAACTGTCTTGCCTGACTATAGCCTTGGTCTACCTGCATGTATATACAGCTGCTGATGAGGTCCTTAGGTTCACCGTCGGTATGCTGTAGAAGGTAATAAAGTCTGTCACTGCTACTGGCTGTTCTAGAGGAGATCCTGGTGTCAAACGCAAGTATGAAGTCACTGTATTCCAGAAGATCACCGGGTAAACTTTGGGAACTTCCGGTGCAGGCAAAGCTAGAGCTGTGGCAATACCACTAATCTGTTGCTGTATGGTGTTAACTGGAGGCGAATTAGGCAGTGGATAGGGTGCACCAAAGTTACTGTTCACAGGTGTATTTACAGGCGGATACGTATAATGTTCTTGATTTGGAAACGTTGATGACGTGGCATTCGAAGCGTTGACCGGAGGTGCACGAGTGTTAGTACCAGTCTCTGAAGAATTTCTGGTAACAAATTCTTGTGTAGTGCTGGGATTTAGACTGGGTAAGCTGGCACTATTTTCCTGGGGTGACAGGAAGTATAGACTGTTATCCATATTGCCGCCGTTAGCACCTTCACTCACACAAATTCCAGGGGCAGCTACACTAGGGTTCCAGCGACCATAACATTCACGTCCTGATGGTTGGCTCGTTGCACCAATAATGCTGGTATGTGTCTCATTGTCCTTTTTACCAACATTGTCATCGCCAATGTCATTTTTCGGTTTCTGTAAAAACACGTGCTTTTGCTCAATCTTGGCTATTTCGATATCCAATAGAATCTCTTCTGTCTTTGCCTCTGTTCCTTTTTCTTTGCGTCACAAGTTCTTTTTCGGCAAGCAACTCGGCGAGGCGTGCTTTGGCTCGCACCTTTTCGGACATAGCCGATTTGCCAGAAGTAATGGAAGAAGGCCGTTGGAAGAACGTTTTGAACCAGATCGGCTTAAAAGACTCTTCAGGTCTTCTTCAAGTCGTTTTTCGTTTATGGCTATCCATTCACCAGTATGGTTTCGGAATTGCAGAATGCTAATTTCCTTGGTCTCATATCTGGACAATTCCTGGTCTTGCTCCAATTCATCTGAGATATTATCCATGACACAATTGAAGTTTTTTTTTGTACTTATCGAAAGCTTCGTTATATTCCTCTAGACACATTTTCACCAAGTGCAGGTTGTCAGGATTTGACATGAGGCCTGTGAGTTCATTGCGTTTTTCGTTACGTTGGCAAGTGATGATCTCAATTTATTTTCAATGTTCGAATATCAACTGTCATACCCGAGTTTTCGACGGGAGCACTATTCTGGACAGCCTCATCAGACTCCTCCATCTTGTCTGTAGTTGTTTATAACAGGCAGTAATTCCACTTCTTAAGGCTCACGTATAAGAGTTATAATAGCGAGAGTCGTTGATGGTAGTTTAACAATTTAATTGAACGATGTTAATGCACTGTTCTTCTATTGCTTAACGTGATGATGAGAAAACACATTTTGATACGCACATATAGTTTCTTTATTAGATTCCATGACGTTTAACATCGATATGGTTATATTGTTAGGCGTTTATACATTGTAGACTTTGACGTATGCAGCGTAACTTGAAGTGATGTGATGTGATGTGATGTGATGTGGTTCAATTGAATTGTGTTCCTATAAAAAACGGTCCAAATATTCCTCAGTAAATACCAACTTTCGTTACATTCGTTATATCCGTTCTGTATGAAATCTCTTTTAAACTGAAAACCTTTCCTCATTTGTTTACAGGAAGACACTATCGATTACCAAAAAGTTCACGTGACCGATAACTATGCATAAATTAGCTAAAACAACCCAACACCAAGTAAACAATTATTATGGCCGAGCGTCGACTCGAACCAGCAAACTACCACACAGCAAACCTTAACATTAACCATTGCGATAACAAGACAACAAGAACATTATTTACAGTTAATCGTTGGGCATCAACAGGCTATCCTTAATTAGAAACGGGCCTAAAAAAACTAATTTTAAAACCTATGGCAACCCTTGATGAAGAAGCTTTGATGAAACTAAAATAAAAGTTATTTTCCCCCCTTTTTTGGCAGATTTTATTCTCCTCGGTGAAAGAAGATGGGCTTAATCTGCTATATCTCCCTTCTTTAGAATCTATTTATTTCCGTAGATTAAAACATTCCTCGTTAGAGATCGTTCGCCTCTACCCATACAATAGCATTCCCCCCATAGGCCATCACTCATAGCTTAGGCCGTCACCCATAGATTTGGTCCTCACTCATAGATTAGGAGGCCCTCACCCATAGATTAGGCATTCACCTATAGATTAGGCCCTACACCCTAGATTAGACATTCACCCATAGATTAGGCATTCACCCATAGATTAGGCTCTACCCGATACCAAGCTAATCCCCCCTCCCCCCCTCCAATTTTTACCAGCTAGGTAGAAAGTTATAATGATTTTCTGCTCTTTCTTCAGTCTACTGCTGTTATCGGCCAAATACCACCAAGTCGCTTGCTTTTTCTCTTCTGTTCAGCTGTTTTGTTTCTGGGAAAAGAGGGATCAGGTTCTATCTCCTTTTTTGTCCAGACTGATGTTTTCCATTTAATGAGTACTTCCATAGAAGAGCCTGGGAAGAATTCTGCCGTTTGGAGGAGCTAATCTTCTAACTTACAGTCTTTCCTGTCAAAGTTTTTTAGTAGATATATATATATATATAGTATATATATATATATATATATATATATATATATTATATAATATATATATATATATACATATATAATATATATATATATATATATATATATATATATATATATATATATACGAGCCGCTGCCCATGAAACTTTAACCCCAGTCCGGTTGTTGCCTATCGTATATCGTTAACAGAAGGACGATTATGAGTAACTATAACCTTAAATAAAATTTTAAAATAACACTACCGAGGCTAGAGGGCTGCAATTTGGTATGTTTGATGACGGGTGGGTGGATGATCAACGTACTAATTTGCAGCCCCTCTAGCCTCTCTAGTTTGTAAGATCTGAGGATGGAACGGACAAAGAGTCCTGACAGACAGAAAAAAACCGGCACGACAAGTGTCTTTCCAGGACACTAAAAATGTAATCAAGACAGCCACCTGATCTGGAGGACATTTCCTGAGCTAATAATATGATCCATCTACAAATTTCATTTATTTGCGAAAGGAGGCGTGCTTTTACAGTATTATAATTTAATGATAAGATGAACAATTGAAAAATGATCAATTATAATCGTAATTATTTGAAGCCTTCGTCTTTTTTTAGGTTTGAATGAATCCGTCGCTAGATCCTTCATTCGAATTTCTCAGGAATAACATATCTAATAAATTGATGATCGATTCTAATTCGTCAAAGAGAAAGGATTAATGAGGATATTAGTTTCAGCCGAAATTGAAATATATTCATGGTCAAAATACTTTCTATCTGATTTCTTTTTAATTGAATCTAGCTGACGCAGAGATGTAGGTCAATCCTTCGCTTAATCAGACAAAAGGTCGATGAATTTACTGAATAAAATCATGTCTGAATGTGTAGCAGGTCTGACTGAGAAATCAGCTCTCTAGAAAGATGGTAAATAGATCTCTCTCTCTCTCTCTCTCTCTCTCTCTGAAACAGATGCGTAACCATTCTCAAGTTTTATCTTGACCTCCTCTTCACAAAGGCACAGTTCAAATATGCGTTGTAATGAGATATATAATTGAGTTTAGCATCCATAAACATTTTCATTTTCAGATGGAATAATGTCTCTCCTATGACGTCAATATCCATTATTGCTGAGTTAGAATGGGTTATATTTATCTTTAATAATTTTTTGGCTGGGGAGAGATTTGTTTACTATTGTTTTTGAACGTTAATTCATTTGCTGAAAGCCTCATTCATGGGATGAAATAATTGGCGTTTTTAGGTCATAGGAGAGTATTTAATTACGTTTAACAGCCTTTTTTTGTGCTTAATTTATTATTTTTTTTTTTTAGGGATTCGTCGAATGACATCCCGCGAAGGTTACCTAATCCAACGTCAGTCCTCATGTCCCATTTTCGTTATTTTCCAAGCATAAACTTTGAGAGGATTATATATAGGGTGTTTATATATATATATATATATATATATATATATATTATAATATATATATATATATATATATATATATATACACACATATATGGTGCTAGGTCAATTCGAACCGATTAATTCGTCGTCGGTTAATTATCCCGGTCAATTCGTCCCCAAGTCAATTCGTCCCCAAGTCAATTCGTCATTGGGCAATTCGTCCCCAAGACACGGAAATAAGACACTTTGAAATCAAAATGGAGGTGTCAAAATCGTGCGTGCAAGGCGAGACTTCATACAGATGAAAACATATAGAGCTTAATTAGATTGGGATTCATTATCACGCTTCAACTGCTTGCAGGGGTAAATGCAAGGATCACGGTCTCAAATATTAAAAAGACTAATGCTAATATTTGCAAGTGACGAAGTACTTAGACATTTAAAGCTGTACAAGAATTAGGCGGCAGATGGGACATTTAAATGCTGCTCTAGTATATTTTTTCAGTTATATATAGTGCACATTCAGATTTATACTTTTAATGTCCCACGATTGTTCGCATTGCTCTCGGACAAAAGTCAATACACATATAGTAGACTTTTTGCCTAAATAAACGAATTACTGCAGAATAGGGGCCCTGATAATATGACTATGGATTTCGAAAAAGCAGCCCATACTGGATTTCTGGAATCGTTTCCTGCGTCAAATTTGACTTTCTGCTTGTTTCACTTAAGACAAACTGTGTACTACAAGCATTTTGTGCAAGAAGGAATGAAATGCAGATATCATGAAGATGACAGTTTTAGCCTAAAAATGGGCGCTGTTTTGTTGCCCCTGCCTTCCTGCCGGTTGATGATGTTGTGGATGGATATGAACAACTTGCAGATGATGATGATATTCCACAGTCAATCGCATCCTATTTTGAGAATAATTATATAGGACCACCTAGAGGAAGAGGAGATAGGATGCGACGCCTTGAACCACCTTTTCCATTAATTATATGGAATGTTTGGGATCGATGTATGTCGAAGATTGCCCGGACTACAAATAGTTTAGAAGGCTACCACAGCATATCTTCAATTTTACTTTTCCTTCTTAAAGCTGTCGCTCTGGACTAAATAGGCATATGAGTATGAAGATGCGACGAATTGACCAACGACGAATTGACTTGGTGACGAATTGCCCAACGACGAATTGACCTGGGACAAATTAACTGATGAGGAATTGCCGGCGACGAATTGACCAGACACCATATATAATACCACACAGCATATATATACAAAATATGTGATTTAACACCATACAACTCACTGCACCCACGAGTGCGTCAGACTGCAAATTGCGCCATTACTTAGCCACATGAAACACCTCAGGCGTCAACTAATTGGACGACTTGGAACGAGTTCACCTGAAGGAAATGGGGCGGCTAATAGAGGTAACTTTCCAAATAAGTTCTCTCCTTATTAGCAAGAAGTAAAGAAAGAGTTGTGAATGAATGACTCGAGTTTAAATGGTCGTGAAAAAATAAAAATAAAAATAGAGTATAAAATAGGAAACGTCAGCCAGGGAGCTATTCATTAATAATTAATTGTTGCTTTCTTTTCATCAGTAATTACTTGTTGTTTTCTTTTCACGAGTAATTATTCGTAACTTTCTTTTCATTCAGAATTACTTGTTGCTTTCTTTTCATCAGTAATTACTTGTTGCTTTCTTTTCATTAATAATTATTTGTTGCTTTCTTTTCATGAATAGTTAATTACTCGTAACTTTCTTTTCATTAAAAATTACTTTCTGCTTTCTTTTCATTAATAATTATTTTTTTACTTTCTTTTCATCAATAATCACTTTGTTGGTTTCTTTTCATTAAGAATTACTTGCTACTTCCTTTCCATTAACAATTACTTTGACGTCGAACAGCCATTTCTTTTTTCTGTTCAGTCGATTACATTGTTAACAAAGGCATCAATTCTACTCCTAAATTGACCTCAGTGTTAGTAAAGAACTAATTTTTGTTAAGGTTTGATATTAGAAGTAAATAAATAAATAAATAAATAAATAAATAAATAAATAAATAAATAAATAAACAAATAAATAAATAAATAAATAAGATAAAATAAAAATATTTTTAAAATATATGTATTTTAACTAACCATAACATATTCACTATCATTATTGCAAAATGCCCATTTTTAAAGATTACTTAAAGAGCTATACTGAATTTGATGTCCTTCCAAAAAAAGTAGAAAAAATGAGTCTCATAGGACGAGACCTTACTCTCCATTGGAGCCTATTTTTTTAAATAATGACTAGATCGTTCTCTGCCTTACATTCAGATGTAGTGAATCGAATCGTATTTCTGATAAAGTTAAAAAAAAACAAAGGCAATTTCCTTGGTGATACAACAGACGTGATAGTTTTTTGTTTTGTTTTTCTGAAGAAAATAAACGTAACAACTTCACTGCTGTTTCTGTTTCTTCAATCTGTCTCTCTGTATACGTGTCAAAACTTTTTGTTTTGCCGATATGACATGTAAATAGAAAAAGGATACTGGATTACAAGCAAGTAAAAAGAAAAGCAAGGAAGCTCCCCACAGTTACGTTAATCGTATAGGCTGACAAATTTTCCCACAGCCACACTTTCCCCTTTACTTTGCTGCTTTTGTACACGCAGGACAATTGTCTTACCGAAATACAGAACACACACAAACACATGTACTCACCTCAGACTCCAGATACTCAGGGCTAAGTCGCTGGATATAGTAAGCTGGGCTATAGTTGATTCACATCAGCCGAGCATTTAATGTCTAGACCCGTCCCTTACGACGCTCCTGATTGGCTGTTGATAAGCCAATCACAGGACTGGAAACTACTCAGTCTCTCTCGCGAGTTCACATAGACAGGATGTGTTTTCTTCTTCTCCTGAGGGATACTCTTTCAAACGTATACCTCTGGAGAGATGGAAGACACATCCTGCCCTTGTGAACTCTCGAGAGAGACTGGAATTTTCCAGCTCTGTGATTGGCTTATCAACAGCCAATCAGGTGTGTCGTTAAGGACGGACTTAGACATCAAATTCATGGTTGATGTGAATCTACTATAGTCGAGATGCAACCACCGCCGAGAATCTCACTACCCAAGACAGACAAACACCAAAACCGTACAGAGAGAACAAAGAGATCCATGAAAGCCTACAACACCAAGAAATTAAGGGAGAAAACAAGTGAGGTCAATGAAATAATAGGATTAATACACACCACCAGTATCACTAACAAATAACTTGGCATATGCTAGGAGCAAGATTAGTAGCAGATCTGATGGGGATTCGAACACCAACACCACCAGCACAACCAACCCAACAGAAACCAAAACAGCAACCTCCTTGGAAAAGGCACCTGGAAAAGCAAATCATAGTGATGAGATCTGACTTGAGTAAACTGAAAGAGATGGCATAAAAAAGGCTAAGAAGCAAGAAAACAATGGAGGAACTCAACGAGAAATACCAAGTACAAGAAAGGGGACTAAACAACACAATAGAAGATGTAAAAAACAGAGGCTTAAGGCCAAAGCACATAAGATCCAACGGAACATGAACAGGAATAACGGATACCAACAGAACAAACTATTCGGAACCAACCAGAAAAGACTATAGAGCCAACTAAAAGGGGAAGACAACCATCCAGAAATTCCTGAAGCCGAACCAAGTAAGAGACTCTGGGAAAACATATGGAGCAATCCGGTATCACACAACAAACATGCAACATGGCTCCAGGTAGTCAAGGAAGAAGAAACAGGAAGAATAAAACAAAGATTCACAGAGATCACGACAGACTCAGTCAGACACCAACTAAAGAAAATGCCAAACTGGAAAGCCCAGGTCCCGATGAAGTCCATGGATACTGGCTCAAAAACTTCAAGGCCCTACACCCACGAATAGCAGAACAACTCCAGCATTGTATCTCAATCACCATGCACCCAAATGGATGACCACAGGAAGAACATCGTAAGTCCAGAAAGACAAGAGTAAGGGAAATATAGCCAGTAACTACAGGCCTATCACCTGCCTACCAATAATGTGGAAGTTACTAACAGGTATCATCAGTGAAAGGCTATACAACTACCTAGAGGAGACAAACACCATCCTCCACCAACAGAAAGGCTATAGAAGGAAGTGTAGGGGCACAAAAGACCAGCTCCTGACAGACAAAATGGTAATGAAGAACAGTAAGAGAAGGAAAACCAACCTAAGCATGGCATGGATAGACTGTAAGAAAGCCTTCGACATGATACCACACACATGGCTAATAGAATGCGTGAAAATATATGGGGCAGAGGAAAACACCATCAGCTTCCTCAAAAATACAATGCGCAACTGGAATACAATACTTACAAGCTCTGGAATAAGACTAGCAGAGGTTAATATCAGGAGAGTGATCTTCAAGGGGCGACTCACTGTCCCCACTACTCTTCGTAGTAGCTATGATTCCCATGACAAAAGTACTTACAGAAGATGGATGCCGGGTACCAACTCAAGATATTCATGGACGACATCAAGCTGTATGGTAAGAGCATCAAAGAAATAGATACCCTAATCCAGACTGTAAGTATTGTATCTCTGGGGACATCAGGATGGAGTTTGGAATAAAAAATGCGCCTTAGTCAACATACAAAAAGGCAAAGTAACGAGAACTGAAGGGGATAAAGCTACCAGATGGGAGCAAGATCAAACACATAGATGAGACAGGATACAAATACCTGGGAATAATGGAAGGAGGGGATATAAAACACCAAGAGATGAGGACACGATCAGGAAAAGAATATATGCAGAGACTCAAGGTGATACTCTAGTCAAAAACTCAAAACGCCGGAAAATAAATGATAAAAGCCATAAACACATGGCAGTGCCAGTAATCAGATACAGCGCAGGAATAGTGGAATGGACGAAGGCAGAACTCCGCAGCATAGATCAGAAAACAGGAACATTATGGCAATACACAAAGCAATACACCCAAGAGCAAATACGGACAGGACTATACATAACACGAAAGGAAGGAGGGAGAGGACTACTAAAGTATAGAGGACTGCGTCAACACGAGAACAGAGCACTGGGCCAATATCTGAAAAAACCAGTGAAGATGAGTGGCTAAAGAGTTCATGGGAAGAAGGACTGATAAAAGTAGACGAAGACCAGAAATATAGAGAGACAGGAGAATGACAGACAAAACAGAGGACTGGCACAACAAACCAATGCACGGGGACAATACATGAGACAGACTAAAGAACTAGCCAGCGATGACACATGGCAATGGCTACAGAGGAGAGAGCTAAAGAAGGAAACTGAAGGAATGATAACAGCGGCACAAGATCAGGCCCTAAGAACAAGATATGTTCAAAGAACAATAGACGGGAAATAACAGCTCTCCCATATGTAGGAAGTGCAATACGAAAAATGAAACCATAAACCACCATAGCAAGCGAATGCCCGGCACTTGCACAGAACCAGTACAAAAAGAGGCATGATTCAGTGGCAAAAGCCCTCCACTGGAGTCTGTGCGAGACACATCAGCTACCTTGCAGTAATAAGTGGTACAAGCACCAACCTGAGTGAGTGATAGAAAACGATCACGCAAAGATCCTCTGGGATTATGGTATCAGAACGGATAGGGTGATACGTGCAAACAGACCAGACGTAACGTTGATTGACAAAGTAAAAAGAAAGTATCACTCATTGATGTCGCAATACCATGGGACACCAGAGTTGTTTAAGAGAAAGAGAGGGAAAAAATGGATAAGTATCAAGATCTGAAAATAGAAATAAGAAGGATATGGGATATTGCCAGTGGAAATCGTACCCATAATAATAAGAGCACTAGGCATGATCCCAAGATCCTTGAAAAGGAATCTAGAAAAAAACTAGAGGCTGAAGTAGCTCCAGGATGATGCAGAAGAGTGTGATCCTAGAAACGGCACACAGAGTAAGAAAAGTGGTGGACTCCTAAGGAGGCAGGAAGCAACACGGAACCCACACTATAAATACCAAACAGTCGAATTGGAGGACTGTGATAGAGCAAAAAATAAAAAATAAAAAAAAAATAATAATAATAATAATAAAAAGGCAAAGTAACGAGAACCGAAGGGATAAAACTAACAGATTGGGAGCAACATCAAACACATAGATTGAGACAGGATACAAATACCTGGGAATAATGGAAGGAGGGGATATAAAAACACCAAGAGATAAAGGACACGATCATGGAAAGAATATATGCAGAGACTCAAGGCGATACTCAAGTCAAAACTCAACGCCGGAAATATGATAAAAGCCATAAACACATGGGTCAGTGCCAGTAATCAGATACAGCGCAGGAATAGTGGAATGGACGAAGGCAGAACTCCACAGCATAGATCAGAAAACCAGGAAACATATGACATACACAAAGCACTACACCCAAGAGCAAATACGGACAGACTATACATAATACGAAAGGAAGGAGGGAGAGGACTACTAAGTATAGAAGACTGCATCATTTTCGAGAACAGAGCACTGGGGCAATATCTGAAAACCAGTGAAGATGAGTGGCTAAAGAGTGCATGGGAAGAAGGACTAATAAAAGTAGACGAAGACCCAGAAAATATACAGAGACAGGAGAAGACAAACAGAACAGAGGACTGGCACAACAAACCAATGCACGGACAATACATGAGACAGACTAAAGAACTAGCCAGCGATGACACATGGCAATGGCTACAGAGGGGAGAGCTAAAGAAGGAACTGAAGGAATGATAACAGTGGCACAAGATCAGGCCCTAAGAACCAGATATGTTCAAAGAACGATAGACGGACATATCATCTCTCCCCATATGTAGGAAGTGCAATACGAAAAAATGAAACCATAAACCACATAGCAAGCGAATGCCCGGCACTTGCACAGAACCAGTACAAAAAGAGGCATGATTCAGTGGCAAAAGCCCTCCACTGGAGCCTGTGCAAGAAACATCAGCTACCTTGCAGTGATAAGTGGTACGAGAACCAACCTGAGTGTGTGATAGCAAATGATCCTCTGGGACTATGGTATCAGAACAGTTAGGGTGATAAGTGCAAATAGACCAGACGTGACATTGATTGATAAAGTCAAGAAGAAAGTATCACTCATTGATGTCGCAATACCATGGGACACCAGAGTTAAAGAAAAAGAGAGGGAAAAAATGGATAAGTATCAAGATCTGAAAATAGAAATGAGAAGGATGTGGGATATGCCAGTGGAAATTGTACCCATAATCATAGGAGCACTAGGCACGATACCAAGATCCCTGAAAAGGAATTTAGAAAAACTTGAGGCTGAAGTAGCTCCAGGACTCATGCAGAAGAGTGTGATCCTAAAAACTGCGCACATAGTAAGAAAAGTGATGGACTCCTAAGGAGGCAGGATGCTACCCAGAACCCCACACTATAAATACCACCCAGTCGAATTGGAGGACTGTGATAGAGCAACAATAATAATAATAACAATAATAATGATTGACTTGAGTAAACTGAAAAAAAGGTAAGTAATGCTAAGAAGCAAAGCAATGGAGGAACTCAACGATAAATACAAAGTACAAGAGAGGGGATAAACTAAACAACACAATAGAAGATGTAAAACAGAGGCTTGAGGCTAAAGCACATAAGATCCAACGGTACATGAACAGGAATAAAGGATACCATCAGAACAAACTATTCGGAACCAACCAGAAAAGACTATACAGCCAACTATGAGGGGAAGACAACCACCAAGAAATTCCTGAAGCCGAACCAAGTAAGAGACTCTGGGAAATTATATGGAGCAAACCGGTATTACACAACAAACATGCAACATGGCTCCAGGAAATCAAGGAAGAAGAAACAGGGAGAATATAACAAAGATTCACTGACATCACGACAGACACAGTCAGACACAAACTAAAGGAAATGCCCAACTGGAAAGCCCCAGGTCCCGATAAGTCCATGGATACTGGCTCAAAAACTTCAAGGCCCTACACCCACGAATAGCAAAACAACTCCAGCATTGTATCTCAAATCACCATGCACCCTAATGGATGACCACAGGAAGAAAATCCTTAGTACAAAAAGACAAGAGTAAGGGAAATATAGCCAGTAACTACAGGCCTATCACCTGCCTACCAATAATGTGGAAGTTACTAACAGGTATCATCAGTGAAAGGCTATACAACTACCTAGAGGAGACAAACACCATCCCCCACAACAGAAAGGCTGCAGAAGGAAGTGTAGGAGCACAAAAGACCAGTCTCCTGATAGACAAAATGGTAATGAAGAACAGTAGAAGGAAAACTATAAGAAAGCTTCGACATGATATCAAACACATGGCTAATAGAATGCCTGAATATATATGGGGCAGAGGAAACACCACAGCTTCCTCAAAAAATGCAACTGGAATACAATACTTACAAGCTCTGGAATAAGACTAGCAGAGGTTAATATCAGGAGAGGGATCTTCCAGGGCGACTCAATGTCCCAACTACGCTTCGTAGTAGCCATGATTCCCATGACAAAAGTACTACAGAAGATTGATGCTGGGTACCAACTCAAGAAAAGAGGCAACAGAATCAACCATCTGATGTTCATGGACGACATCAAGCTGTATGGTAAGAGCATCAAGGAAATAGATACCCTAATCCAGACTGTAAGGATTGTATCTGGGGACATCAGGATGGAGTTTGGAATAGAAAAATGCGCCTTAGTCAACATACAAATAGGCAAACAGTAACGAGAACTGAAGGGATAAAGCTACGAGATGGGAGCAACATCAAAACACATAAATTAGACTGGATACAAATACCTGTGAATAATGGAAGGAG
Source organism: Macrobrachium nipponense (assembly GCF_015104395.2). Classification (NCBI taxonomy): domain Eukaryota; kingdom Metazoa; phylum Arthropoda; class Malacostraca; order Decapoda; family Palaemonidae; genus Macrobrachium; species Macrobrachium nipponense. Next base: position 3,714,759 of record NC_061107.1, read on the forward strand.
GGGATATTAAACACCAAGAGATGAAGGACACGATCAGGAAAGAATATATGCAGAGACTCAAGGCGATACTCAAGTTAAAACTCAACGCCGGAAATATGATAAAATCCATTAACACATGGGCAGTACCAGTAATCATATACAGCGCAAGAATAGTGGAATGGACGAAGGCAGAACTCCGCAGCATAGATCAGAAAACTAGGAAACATATGGCAATACACAAAGCGCTATACCCAAGAGCAAAGAAGGACAGACTATACATAAAAACAACACGGAAGGAAGGAGGGAGAGGATTACTAAGTATAAAGGACTACAACAAAATCGAGAACAGAGCACTGGGCCAATATCTGAAAACCAGTGAAGATGAGTGGCTAAGTAGTGCATGGGAAGAAGGACTAATAATAGGAGATGAAGACCCAGAAATATACAGAGACAAGAGAATGACAAACAGAACAGAGGACTGGCACAACAAACCATTGCACGGACAATACATGAGACAGACTAAAGACTAGCCAGCGATGACACATGGCAATGTCTACAGACGCGAGAACTAAAGTAGGAAATTGAAGGAATGATAACAGTGGCAAAACATCAGGTCCTTAATAACCAGATAGGTTCAAAGAACGATAGACGGAAATAACATCTCTCCATATGTAGGAAGTGCAATACGAGAACTGAAACCATAAACCACATAGCAAGCGAATGTCCGGCACTTGCAGAGAACCAGTACAAAAAGAGGCATGATTCAGTGGCAAAAGCACTCCACTGGAGCCTGTGCAAGAAACATCAGCTACCTTGCAATAAGTGGTACGAGCATCAACCTGAGGGAGTGATAGAAAAGATCCTCTGGCTCTGGAACTATGGTATCAGAGCAGATAGGGTGATATGTGCAAATAGACCTGAGTGCGTTGATTGACAAAGTCAAGAAGAAAGTATCACTCATTGATGTCGCAATACCATGGGACACCAGAGTTGAGTTGAGGAGAGAGGGATGGATGATAAGTATCAAGATCTGAAAATAGAAATAAGAAGGATATGGGATATGCCAGTGGAAATTGTACCCATAATCATAGGAGCACTAGGCACGATCCTAAGATTCCCTGAAAAGGAATCTAGAAAAAACTCGAGGCTGAAGTAGCTCCAGGACTCATGCAGAAGAGTGTGATCCTAGAAAACGGTGCACATTGTAAGAAAATTGATGGAAACTCCTAAGGAGGCAGGATGCAACCCGGAACCCCACACTATAAATACTACCCAGTCGAATTAGAGGACTGTGATAGAAAAAAAAAAAAAATAAAATAAAATATATATATATATATATATATATATATATATATATATATATATATATATATATATATATATATTAATAATATAATAATAATAATAATAATAATAATAATAATAATAATAATAATAATAATAATGTGTGGCGCAGTGGCAGTGTGTTAGGCTGTCAATTGACTGATTAAGCAACATTGGGGCTGGTCAATTGTTGGATAGGTGGACTGCTCTCCTCGGCGTTGATTCCTTTGGAAGGGATCTTTACCATAATTTCCTCAGTAAATGAGTACCTATTCCTGATGGGGTAGGGTTCCAGCTACGGGTTAACTAGCAAAACTCAGCAATGATGGAAAGAAATGAAGGATTAAACGACAACGACGTAAATGGAACCTCTGGCAACAGAGAGGAGCTTTGTCCGGCAGCCAGGTATTCAGCCCAATTGAAGGGGAAGACGGTCAGGTACTTGGAGGTCGTCATCCAGCAACTGACCACCACAACGACAGTAACCAACAACCACAGACTGGAGCTACAGAAGCAAACCAGAGGAAGAAATGGATAAGAGAAGAAAATAAGGAAATATGGAGATGCTACATCAGAAGCAACCTGACGGAGAGAGGATATAGAAGAAGGTTGGTCAACATCTGGAATGAGAGGAATAACACCCCCCAAGCAGAGTAGAGGTTGGCAGACCAAGTAAGGAACATAAAGAAAAAGAACTGGCTCTCCCAAACAAAAAGAGAGGAATTGGAAAGGGAAATGACACACGGCAACGAATTACAAGAAGACGAACTGAGAGACGATGCCCCAGAAGATGACAGGGATGATGAAGTATCAAACAAGGACATACAAAGAAACACCAATGAAGTAACAGACAGGGTAGAACAAAGAGACAATGGATGAAGCCAGATACAGAGAGAACAAAGATCCCCTCCATGAAAGCCTACAACACCAAGAAGTTAAGGGAGAAAACAAGTGAGGTCAATGAAATAATGAGTCTGATACACACCACCAATATCACCGAAAAAAATAACTTGACATATGCAGGAGCAAGATTAGTAGCAGAACAGATGGGGATACGAACACCAACACCCACCAGCACAACCAACCCAACAGAAACCCAAACAGCAACCACCCATGGAAAAGGCGCCTGGAAAAGCAAATCATGGTGACGAGATCTGACTTGAGTAAACTGAAATAGATGGCAAAAAAAGGCTAAGAAGCAAGAAAACAATGGAGGAACTGAACGAGAAATACAAAGTACAGGAGAGGGGACTAAACAACAACAATAGAAGATGTAAAATAGAGGCTTAAGGCCAAAGCACATAAGATCCAACACAACAAACTATTCGTAACTAACCAGAAAAGACTATACAGCCAACTAAGAGGGGAAGACAACCACCAAGAAATTCCTGAAGCCGAACCAAGAAAGAGACTCTGGGAAAATATGTGGAGCAATCCGGTATCACACAACAAACATGCAACATGGCTCCAGGAAGTCAAGGCTGAAGAAACAAGGAGAATAAAACAAAGATTCACTGACATCACGACAGACACAGTCAGACACCAACTAAAGAAAATGCCAAACTGGAAAACCCCAGGTCCCGATAAAGTCCATGAATACTGGCTCAAAAACTTCAAGGCTCTACACACAAGAATAGCAGAATAACTCCAGCATTGTATCACAAATCACCATGCGCTCAAATGGATGACCAAAGGAAAAACATCCTTAGTCCAAAAAGACAAGAGTAAGGGAAATATAGGCACTAACTACAGGCCTGTCACCTGCCTACCAATAATGTGGAAGTTACTAACAGGTATCATCAGTGAAAGGCTATACAACTACCTAGAGGATACAAACACCATCCCCCACCAACAGAAAGGCTGCAGAAGGAAGTGTAGGGGCACAAAAGACCAGCTCCTGATAGACAAATGGTAATGAAGAACAGTAAGAGAAGGAAACCCAACCTAAGCATGGCATGGATTAACTAAAGGGAGAAAGCCTTCGACATGGTACCACACACATGGCTAATAGAATGCCTGAATATATATAGGGCAGATGAAAATACCATTAGCTTCCTCAAAAATACAATGCGCAACTGGAATACAATACTTACAAGCTCTGGAATAAGACTAGCAGAAGTTAATATGATGAGAGGGATCTTCCAGGGTGACTCAATGTCCCAACTACTCTTCGTAGTAGCCATGATTCCCATGACAAAAGTACTACAGAAGATGGATGCTGGGTACCAACTCAAGAAAAGAGGCAAAAGAATTAACCATCTGATGTTCATGGACGACATCAAGCTGTATGGTAAGAGCATCAAGGAAATAGATACGCTAATCCAGACTGTAAGAATTGTATCTGGGGACATCAGGATGGAGTTTGGAATAGAAAAAATGCGCCTTAATCAACATACAAAAGGGCAAAGTAACAAGGACTGAAGGAATAAAGCTACAGATGGGAGCAACATCAAACACATAGATGAGACGGGATACAAATACCTGTGAATAATGGAAGGAGGGGCTATAAAACATCAAGAGATGAAGGCACGATCAGGAAAGAATATATGCAGAGACTCAAGGCGATACTCAAGTCAAAACTCAATGCCGGAAATATTGATAAAAGCCATCCAAAACACATGGGCAGCACTAGTAATCAGATACAGCGCAGGAAATAGTGGAATGGACGAAGGCAGAACTCGCAGCATAGATCAGAAAACGAGGAAACATATGACAATACACAAAGCACTACACCCAAGAGCAAATACGGACAGACTATACATAACACGAAAGAAAGGAGGGAGGGGACTACTAAGTATAGAGGATTGCGTCAACATTGGGAACAGAGAACTGGGGCGATATATGACGACCAGTGAAGACGAGTGGCTCAAGAGTGCATGGGAAGAAGGACTGATAAAAGTAGACGAAGACCTAGAAATACACAGACAGGAGAAAGACAAGCAGAACAGAGGAATGGCATAACAAACCATTGCACGGACAATACATGAGACAGACTAAAGAACTAGCCAGCGATGACACATGGCAATAGCTACTGAGGGAGAGCTAAAGAAGGAAACTAAAAGAATGATAACAGCAGCAAAGATCAGGCCCTAAGAACCAGATATGTTCAAAGAAAGATAGGCGGAAATAACATCTCTCCCATATGTAGGAAGTGCAATATGAAAAATGAAACCATAAACCACATAGCAAGCGAATGCCCGGCACTTGCACAGAACCAGTACAAAAAGAGGCATGATTCAGTGGCAAAAGCCCTCCACTAGAGCCTGTGCAAGAAACATCAGCTACCTTGCAGTAATAAGTAATACGAACACCAACCTGAAGGAGTGATAGAAACGATCAGGCAAAGATCTTCTGGCTCTGGGACTATGGTATCAGAACAGATAGGGTGATACATGCAAATAGACCAGACGTGATGTTGATTGACAAAATCAAGAAGAAAGTATCACTCATTGATGTCGCAATACCATAGGACACAAGAAAGGGAAAAAATGGATAAGTATCAAGACCTGAAAATAGAAATAAGAAGGATATGGGATATGCCAGTGCCGGGAAATTGACCCATAAATCATAAGAACACTTGGCACGATCCCAAGATCCCTGAAAAGGTATCTAGAAAAAACTAGAGGCTGAAGTTGCTCCAGGACTCATGCAGAAGAGTGTGATCCTAGAAACGGCGTACATAGTAAGAAAAGTGATGGACTCCTAAGGAGGCAGGATGCAACCCCCGAACCCCACACTATAAACACCCACCCAGTCGAATTAGAGGACTGTGATAGAGCAAAAAAAAAAATAATAATATCAATAATAATAATAATATGATTATTATTATTATTATTAGTTATTATATTATTATTATTTTATTATATTATTAATTATTACAAAAAGAGGCATGATTCAGTGGCAAACGCACTCCACTGGAGCCTGTGCAAGAAACACCAGCTACCTTGCAGTAATAAGTAATAAGATCCTCTGTCTCTGGGACTATGGTATCAGAAAAGATAGGGTGATAGAACAGACGTGACGTGACTGACAAAATCAAGAAAAAAGTATCACTTATTGATGTCGCAACACCATGGGACACCAGAGTTGGAACAGAAAGAGAGGGAAAAACAAAAGGTTAAGTTATCAAGACCTGAAAAAAAAATAAAAAGAAGGAATGAATAAGATATGCCAGTGGCAAATTGTACCCATGTTTTCATAGGAAAAACCTAGGGCACGATCCTCCCAAGATACCCTAGAAAAAGAATCTAGAAACAAACTTGAGGCTGGAAGTAGCTCCAGGACTCGTGCAGAAGAGTGTGATCCTAGAAACTGCGCACATAGTAAGAAAATTGATGGACTCCTAAGGAGGCAGGATGCCAACCCGGAACCCCACACTATAATACGACCCAGTCGAATTGGGGACTGTGATAAACCAATAATAATCAATAATAATAATAATAATAATAATAATAATAATAATAATAATAATAATAATAATAAAATATAAATGGAAATCATATGCAAAAACATTGGAAAAAACATTTACCATAACATCAACTCCTCATGTGCGCCAGTTTGCGTAGGAGTGAATAAATACGAAAAAGCGAAGTCTAGACGCGCAAGCAATTTGCTATTTTTAGCTTAATCACTTTCGGATGAATTTCGTTTGGCCAGCTTCACCGTTTTTGTATATTCTCGAGGATATTCCTGGACGATTTCAAAGTATTCCAATTCACTGGTGAGAAAAGCTTCGAATATTCATGTGATACTGCGTCTTAGTCAGAGGGGTAGATGGTGGAAATAGGTTGAAGTTTTTGACTACTTAACTGGCAATAACTAAAGTCTTGAGATATATATTCAACATCATTGTGAGTTAAATTATGTTCCAAGAAGTCGTGAATGGAATGAAAAAGCTACAAAATAACAAAGTGTTTATTGACCAAGACATATATTACATACTGAGCTTGATTGCACATCAAAATGACACCACATCTCGTATTTCCTTAGTACAGTCCAGTCATTAAGACCATTTATTCGCTTTTTTTTTTTGAGCGAATGAAAAATCGTGGCTAAACGCCACTAATTACAAACTTTTGAGGACACAAAAAGTGCATCTCGGATTTTTACGTGGAAATAGACGCCACCCTATTTCTTTTTTTTTTAATTGCAGTCAACATAATGAGAGAATCCTGCTCATTAAGGTGTATTTCTATAAACAAATTTGAAGAATTAAAGCAAAATTGACCTTTGTTGAAAAAATAAAAAATTTAATTGCTGTATTGACGAAAATAAAAGGAAAATAATCCATATTCAGAATGGATTAAAACAATTATGAAATGCAGCCATATTGGAGTATTGATAATCCAAATTTTTTAATAAAAATCGTATTGGCGAAGAAACAAAGCACTAGCAACGAGTTCATGACTTGAGCAGCTCATGACTTGAGCAGCTCATGACATGAGCAGTTCATGACTTGAGTGGCTCATGACATGAGCAGCTCATGACTTGAGCAGCTCATGACTTGAGCAGTTCATGACTTGAGCGGCTCATGACTTGAGTAGCTCATGACATGAGCAGCTCATGACTTGAGCTCATGACTTGAGCAGCTCATGACTTGAGCGGCTCATGATGTGAGCATTGTTTCAGTGAACAATGAGCAGGCTCATGACTTGAGCAGCTCATGTCACGCGTGCTAAGTGCGAAAGGAACAACGTTCCCCGTAGTCAGTACAAACCTACAAAAGTCAACTGCGATGGAATGTCGGTAAGAAAACATAGAATACTTTTTGTACAAATCGAGCAAAATGTGAATTCACGTGACACATAAACACATCCAACCCCCTCGGACACTGAGCCTCTGTCGCAACCACTTTGAAGACTCTGTAATGGATAATATATTCTATTATTATTTTTTTTTTTACACGTTCATTCACCCCATTGAACTTCATATCAGATGAAAGAGTCTATCACAGTGTAGAGAAATAGTTCTTATCTTATTCAAATGGTAAAATGCAACTTTCATACGTCTGGTAGGCAAATGTTAATTCGACATATGTATGTATGAATGTATGTAGTATGTATGTTTCATTTCAGAATATTTAGAATATAAAGTAACGACATATACAAAGAAAAACATATAGAAGTTTTTCTGCAATAGCCACGGCCAGTAATCATTTAAATGCGTTATTGCTTTCGATTCGTATGCTAGTTAAGAAAATCAACTAGCAAATATGTAAGTCTAATGTTAAGTATATACATAGCCAATTCAGAAAGCGGTAGTTTATGGAAGTGACTGGGTCCCAGAGAGGAGAAATAACCGTGCACAAAAACAGGGTAAGAAAATGTTAGCCTTTGTGAAAAGATTAAGAAAAAGAAGAAAAAAAAAGGAACTTTGAGATCGATTAATCTTGAGGGGTTGATATATCTCTGGGAAATCAAGTCGGCAAAACCGTTATGAAAAAAGCTCTAATTATCACCAGTGATTCCGTTAATGAGCCACACTCGTGAGTGATCAAAGAGGGCTAATTATTACGATACGATGAAGATCCAAAGTCTTGTTCGTTCCTCGATTATTCCTTGATAATTAGGCGTTATTCACTTACCAACTTCTTCTGTCCCCGCTTGGAAAAGCACGTAACAATGTACGCGTATCACTCAGTCCTGATTTTAAAAGGTATCTTTTTTTAATACCATGGACGGAATACAATACTATTTTTATTCTATCGTGAATCGAAATAGATACATATTTGCTGCTTAAGGAAACAAAGGCATAGAAAGGTCCAAATATTGGCTGGAGAGAGCATAACCAAGACGTTGATTGGACACCCGAAAGACAGGGACAGGAACAGCAGGATATTGGAAAATGATTAAGTAATCCAAGAAATGTTGGGATAGTATATGGTGATGCAACTCTCCTTTATGAAGGAGAAGTGGAGGCCAAATATGAATGACAGAATAGAATATAATTAAGAAAAAGTAAGAGCTGAGATGGAATGTTTGCGTAATGAGTAATGTTCAAATGTCAAAGTATAACAGAGGGGAAATGATGGATTATTTGTGTACTGAGATGTGCCTCATGTGGAAAGGTGGATGACATTACACTAGTTAGAAGACAGGCCATGTTTACGTGGAGCATGTCAGGAGAACCACTTAGAAAAATTAGGTAACCATTCTCAACGCATCTTAACAATACACTTAGTGAAAAAAACAGACCCTCTTTACCATTCTCAACGTATCTCGCAATGGCCAAGCCACAAATCTATGAAGAATTTATGTAAAAAAACAGAAACTCAAAAGCAACGCACGAAATGTCAGTAACCAAACGGTGTGTTTCGTGATTGCCTTGAACTCACAAGGCGGCAAAACAATTATTAGTTTAGCTGGTCCATGTTACTGGATCATGATATGGTGGTCTCTAACCTGTATACATTATGAGTACAGTCTACAAAGGGAACTTGCAAATTTCCAGGGTAGAAAAAATTTCAACTGAAACATTTTATTGAAAGTGATGTCATTGTGTTTCACAGAGGTATATAAATATATATATATATATATATATATATATATATATATATATATATATATATATATATATATATATATATATAAAAGGTTTTTTTGCCACAAAGGAAAAAAAAATGAAAAAACGAGTTAGCCGAGTACTTTCGGTCCTATTCGGACCCTCAGTAAAGGGTCCGAATACGGGCCGAAAGTACTGGGCTAACTCGTTTTTTCATTTTTTTCCTTCGTGGCAAAAAAACCTTATTATACATAGCATCACGTTTTATATACTTCGTGATCAAGTTATTCTATATATAATATATATATATATATATATATATATATATTTATATATATATAATATATATATATAATATATATATATATACAAAACCTCCAGGGATGTCCATGATACAAGATGTAAAAATGACAATTTATTCTAAGAAACGTTTCGCACATGAAATTCTCTGTACATCATCAGTCTGTGAAAGAAAATAAATACACATTTATAAAAAAAATACAATAAAAGTGCAAAAAACAGGAATTCACATATATCAAAAAATAGTAATAAAATTACATAAAGAACAAAGTAAAAAAACAGGTTAAAAGAGACTGCTTAGACACCAACCGTTCATTGTAAGGAGAGAGATGGAATGAACTAAGACAAGTTAAAAGTAACGTCATATATATATGTATATAATATATATCGAATCTATTGGTCCCTTTTTTAATCAGATACATAGAACTTGGTCTTAAGGCTTTATAGTGACAAGGGTATCCAGAACAAAAAGAGCAAAGAATTCAAGAAGTAAGAGGGCATTGTGGCTATTACAAAAATAGCCTATAAATAAATATATATTATACTATATATAATATATATATATATATATCCATATATACATATATATATATATTTATATATATATATATATATATTTAATATATATATATATATATAATCAATATATATTATATATTATATATATATATGTATGTATATACATATATATATATATATATATATATATAGATATATATATATATATATATATATAAATATATATATATATATATATGTATATATATATATATATATATATATATATATAGATATATATATCTACTATATATATAATATATGTATATACATATACATTATATATACATATATATATTAATAATTATATATATTATTATTAATATATATAACACATATGATAGTGTATCCATCTATACGATTCAAACTACAATACATAGCTATTTTTATTTATCAAAATAATCTCACGGTCTAGATATGCCAGGTGGCGGGAATGTGGAAGCACGTAAGAAAAAAAGCGAGGAAATATTACAATTCGCCAGAATTTCTGCCGTAAATTACGCACTGAGTTGATAGCAGAACCATAGCTTCTCTTGGGTTCCGCGTTAAACTTCACAAATTTCCATTTTAAGTGGCCCCAGGGGTAAGCGTCCAAAGTGCGTCGACTCACAGAGACTTTTTTTTTTTAGCTGGTTCTATTCACGAATACTGGTGATTCTTTTCATCTTCTTACTCGACATGAATATATATTATATATATATATATATATATATATATATATATATATATATATATATATATATATATATATATATATATGATCTGAACGACATATTCACCTTATTTTGAGATGTTTTAGACAAAAGATCATTTTGTTTTTGTATAACTACAACGACCTATTTTTGTTTCCGTTGGATGTCGTAAATGTATTCTTATCACACGAGGCTGACAAGAACCAGAATTCATACAGAATGTCCCTTGTATAGTATATTTCCGAGAAAACGCTAGCAAAATAGAATATCTCTCTCCTCTCTCTCTCTCTCTCCTCTCTGCTCTCTCTCTCTCGTCTCTCTCGTCTCCTCGCTTCTCTCTCTCTCTCTCTATGATGTCCGAGGGTTTATATATAAAGCACCTAAAACGTAATTCTTTATTATCCCTCGTCACGCACGATCACTCACTCACTGCGAATTGAGCACTGGTCGTGTGTCTCCTCCTCCGTTTTCTATAACTCTCTCTCTCTCTTCTCTCTCTCTCTCTCTCTCTCTCTCTACTCTCTACTGGTATCTCTGAGAGTTCGTGCTCTTGCGAAAACTGCAAGTCCTCAGCCTCAGGGGCAACAACTGCACCAGGCACTTCCTGAAGGCGGCGCCGCAGGTGGAGTAGAAGACGAAGTTGATGCTGAAGTGCGTGTACTGCAAGGACTGCATATCTGAACAGCTGCTGGAGGTTTTAGGCCACATGGTGACCTCATCGCTCCCGGCGTCGGCCGCCCCAGAGGCTGGTGATGAAGCGTGCACTCTGATGACGTGGCTGCAAGGGAGGGTGAGGGGAGAGGGGGCGGAGTTTAGTGACGTCATTGTTTAGAGGGAAATGCAGATGATCACATTGCCATTTAGTGCGATGTGTGAGGTAGATGATCACTTGTGAATGTCTAGAACAGCTGAAGAATGATTTTGAAAGTTATTAACATAATTGAAAGCCTTAAAATAATAGATAATTACTTGTGAATGTCTACAACAGCTGAAGAATGATCATGAAAGTTATTAACATAATTGAAAGACCTAAAATAATAGATAATCACTTGTGACTGTCAAGGGGGAAAGGGGCGGGGTTTAATGACGTCATTATTTAGAGAACTAGAAGATAATCATGTTGCCATTTCGTGCGATATGTGAGCCGGATAGTCAAGAACAGCTGAAGAATGATTATGAAAGTTACTAACATAATTGAAGGACTTACAATAATAGATAATCACTTGTGATGTCAGGAACAGCTGAAGAATTATTATGGAAAATTATTAACCAAAAAATGAATTGGATGAGATTAGAATAATAGATAATATTAATTTACAGCGATATGTGAGATAGATAGTCACTCGTGAATGTCAAGAATAGCTGAGGAATGATCAGAAAAAATTTTTAACCTTCAATAAAAATAGAAATCACTGAGGCTAGAGGGCTGCAATTTGGTAGGTTTGAAGACTGGAGGGTGGATGATCAACGTACCAATTTGCAGCCCTCTAGCCTCAGCGGGTTTTAAGATCTGAGGGCGGACGGAAAAGAAGTGCAAGACTGGAGAGGCAAAGACATCTCAATCGTTTTAGCAGAAAATTTAAAAACGTGAATGGCTTTACTGCATTAATAAAAAACAATTATTGAAAAATATTGGACATGAAATTAGTTTTAACAGAAAACTTAAAAACTTGAATGGATTTACATTTTACATTAAAAGAAAAAACAATTACATATATTGGAGATGGAATCATTTACAAGATGAACGACCTGAGGAGGCGTATGACCCTCACCTTGGAAGATTGAGCAAGATGAACACGGAGGAGATGAGAAGCAGCATCTTGGTGATGGAGTATTGCGTCCGCGTCGACAAGATGCTTCGGGGGTTTTTCGTATTGCAGAAAATCACTGAAAAGGAAATGACTCTGTTATTCATCGGATTGTCGTTCGCTTGTGAAATAAGTAGGACGCTGTGCTGACGTCAAAGGAATTCCGTCAGTTCTTGGCGCTTATTTTATATATACACACACACACATATATATAATTCTATATATTATATATATATATATATATATATATATATATATTATATACTAATAATATATATATATATATATATATATATATATATATATATATATATATATATATATAATATATATTATAATATTATATATATATATTATATTATATATTATTATATATATTATTAAAATATTATATATACTATATAATAATATATAATATATATATCTATATATATATTATTTATATAATCTATATATATATATATATATATATATTTATTATAATAGAATATGATATATATTATATATAATATATATTATCTATATATATATATATTTTTTTAAATATATAATATATATATATATAATATATATATATAGATATATTTTATATATATATATATATATATATATATATATATATATATATATATATATATATATGTATATACATATATATATTCATATAATAAAACAAGGACTGGTGGAATATCTATGACGTCAGCACCATAAACTGTGGTATTTTGTTTCTGATGCTCCCAAGATCTTGGGGTCACCCAGTTCTTTTAAAAGTTTGTGATGGTGATTGCTTCATAGCAAAGAAAGATAAAGGAAAGGAAAATGCATCTTCAAGAAGTTCTGCAACAAGGAGGCATTCGCGCCCGTGTTGGAGGCGCCTGTTTCTCGCGGGTTGTTCTGGAATCGTTGGGCGTGTTGTGGAGCACAACACGCGACTAAGTGTCGGGAGAACGCAGCGAAAGATGATGCAATATTCCATCAAAGAAATTCTTCTAAGAAGTTCTAGTAATCTCGGGAGCCTGTGACATTCGCCCTAGGCTCCGCCCCCAGAGTGCCGATATAAATACGACGGTCGAAGTAGGACTGTAGGAGAAAGCAGAGATCGTAAAAGAGAGACACCAGTTAGTCACAGAGAGATATCCTCAGTAAGAGCCACAGATCAGATTATCAGTTATAGATCAGCAGCAGCAGAGATCATCCGTGAGAGATAAGAGAGAAAGGGACCGACGAAGGATCAGAAGAAAAGTTGCTCGAGAGTTGGTTGGATACTGGTCTAGTCGTCTTCAGGAGTGGACGACCGAGTTATCTCGGCGTTGAGCAGACTTCAGAGAAGAAGTTCCTGCTATAGGTTTTGGGGAGTTCCTGCCTTTCAAGTATCATTAGTAGACACTATTTTCTGTAATACAGAGTCAAGAGGACGTCTGCAATCACCGTTTTCCTTTTGTGAAGCCATCGCTTCGACTCGCTAAACTAAGCAGCAAGTATTTGAATTACTTCACTGTTCCCCCAGTTCATGCAGTGTAGATTCTATCTTTTTATGTAAATAGGATATACCATTCTGCATTTACCTATGTTAGTAAGCTTGTAAAATAAACCTTCCTTTGTTGTGTTAGTATTTCTTCTATATTCGTTATCCCCAGTTTCAACTGTTGGTGTTGAAATTTTTTTTTTTTTTTTATTTATTTCATATTGAACCTGAAGCGGACCTCTCTCAGAGGCCGTAACAAAGTTACATAATTCATTGTAATTAACGTTTAGTGATTTTCCTCGATTTTTCACTTTCATGAATGTAATACATATCGATGCTAATATTCAAAGCATCGAGTCGTATTTCTCTTTGCCATTTTGTTTTTTTTAACATACTTAAGATCTTGGTATTTTGTTTCTAAATCGTTAGATGATCTATATATAATATATATATATATATATATATATATATATATATATATATATATATATATATATATATATATATATATATTGTGATGGCTTGTTAACCACCACACTATATACTTATCCAATTATAGGTTACTCCTGTATTCACTAAACAGGATACGAAATTCACAAGGTGTGAAATCGTACCACAACCTTAAACCACAGTGTGCAAAATCAATTCAGGGGTGAAAATAAACACTTGAGAAAAATAACTTAAATTTATACATAACTCTTAGGCAGAAATCACACCTGAACCACTATAATACAAGAAAAATATATGAATAACAAGCACACTTAAATAGTCACTAAACAAATCCCAAATACTCAACTAATAACAGAAACCAACACATTCAAACATAAAAAGGAGGGGGTCCAGAAAGGAGGAGAAAGACAAAAAGACAGAATAACCTAACAAATACACGCTAATATTCCTAATAACTTCTCCGTATGTTTTAAAAATTCTCCAGTTTCAAGGCAAGGTACGACTCCACGTCTGGAGGACAAATCAAGGTGATTATCAGCGCTGAATCCAGAAATGTTAACAGGTGGCTGGCAAGTATCAAACTGTCCACTGAATACGACAGCAGAGAAACATTTGCTGAGAGCTTATCAAATGTAAATAATTTACCTTGGGACACAGAGAGGTCCCCTTGGCTTTATAACTGAACCAAAGGCGTTAAGGATAAATCCTGAAGCTGCAGACCTGGGAGATCCAAAAAGTAAGTAGGGGGTGAAATAAATCTACAGTCCAAGTACATATGCAGAGGCCAATAATCAGTACCAACGGACAATCCAAACAGCGCACAAGCTAAGGTCCAGGAAACAACTGGCTCATATCACCACCGAAGACTTTCATCTCCCCACTGGTCAGCAAGAGCCGGGGGGTTTTGGCGGGGGAGAAGGCCACTCCCAGAGAAATCACCAAATATGGAATTTGAAAAAGAGGATTAGTAACAACATACAACAAGCCAAACACCGGAGAGGAGAAAACTAGCAATTACCATTCTTTACTAATTAACAGTTAAAAAAAATCTAATACATTATTAAAAATGTTTAATACATCATTCGGCAACAAGATGACAATATATATATACATATATAAAGATATATGCCACGAAGGAAAAATAAATGAAGGAGTAACTGCGAGACCTTTCGACGTTTCCATGTCCTTTACTGAGCATAACTGACATACATGGGGCAAAAGACAAAAGACGACGTTTCCGTATAACCTGACAGATAGGGATTAAAAAGGAGATTATTACCCTAGAATACCGACACACCTGGAAGAGAGTAACCTTCCCAAACAAGAATAAACCAAGGGGTTGGGTGAATTACTTAAAAGTTTAAGATAACCATCTCAGATTACAAGGACAAGACAATTAAAGAATTATAGGTGACAGCTGTTCAGCACTTTGGTAAACAAAAACCATGTTCACAATACATATTCACAATACAGGTTAGACATACATTACAACGAAGAATAAACTCAAAGGAAACTAATTTTTATTTAACTCTGTATTATATCTTTGAGGTCATTCTTAAACATGTTACAAAGACAAAGGGTTTTTAAAATGGAAAAAGGTCACGGCTAACATTGAAATTACAATAAAAAGTAAGTTGTATTAAAGCAGATTCTAAAAGATTTCGTGATAAGACATCTCTTGACCTGCAATTACTGAACTACCAACCCAATTTATTGACGGTGGTTGTTTTCACTTAAATGAATGAATATTGCATTAGATGTTTGCCCAGTTTTTACAAAATATTAATGCTGGCTTAGCTTTACTTCTAGGCCCTTGCTAGACTGCCCGAGATAAAATGAGGGACAATCCATACATGGAATTTTATATATTATGTTGTTGCTTTCTCTGGGGCTATTTTTTATTAACAGTCCTTTTAGTGTGTTATTATAGGAGAAAACAAGGTTGACATTAAAAGCTTTAACAATGATTTAATGGTTTCAAACCCGTTAAAAAACGGCAAAACTGAGAATGTTCTTACAAATTTCTTTCTGCGTGTTACTTACACTATAAAACTTTTTTGTGGGCTTTATTATAACAAATATCTAATATATGTGAAGGATAGCATAAATTCTTTCCCTATTTGTTTTTCTTATGTTTTCAATTTCTTTATCCAAATATTGGGGACTGACAATGCGTAATCCTCGTAGAAACTAGAAGAAAAAATTGATATTTTTTGTGTTAAGATGGTGGCCTGAGAAGAAATGAACAAAGTTAAGTTGTTGGTCGGTTCCCTATAAATACTGAATTTACATTAAAATGGTTCTCTGTGTATCAAAACATCTAAGAAAGGGAGGCAATTGTCTTTTTCTAATTCTAGAGTAAACTTAATCGATGGGACCTGGTTATTTAATTTAGAGAGTAAATCATTTACATCAATACCGACAGGCAGGACAGCTAAAATATCATCAACATAATGATACCACTTTACAGGAATATAAATGATATTAGGTAAGTAGCATTTTTCAAAAAATTCCATGTACAAGTTTGAGAGTAGTGGTGATAAAGGATTCCCCATTACCATGCCAAATATTTGTTGATAAAATTCACCTTTGAATATAAACTTACAATCACAAATGCTTGTGAGTGAAATAATGTGACTTATAGGTAGAGGTAATTCATGCTGAGTTAGTTCATTACTAAGATAGTCTAAAATAGAGTCTATAGGGACTTTAGTAAAAAGAGAACATACATCAAACTAACAAATTTATAGTAGGGCAAAGAGCAATTTTGTTTAATTTATCAACTAAATCTAGAGAATTATATATATGAGAATCGGAGATGATTCCAAGTAACGGGGACAAGATCTTTTTGATATATATATGTTGCTACTTTAATAATGCATATATCTTCTTCCTAGACTGTATGGAATGTTATATATAGAGTTTTGCAACATTTTTCAGATTCCTTAGCTAGCTTAGAGTTGAGTTGTAGGATGTCTTAAAATGTATGTTCAGATTCTGCATAACATAATTCAAAAGTATATAACGTAGAATGTAAAGAAAGAGAGAGAAGATTAGCTTTGTCCGTTCCAAGCTAGAGATTGTTTCCACAAATGTCATCGCTCCAGATAAGAGGAACTCGAGAGTCCTTTTATTTTCCTGATCTCTCATCACGTTTGATAAGGGATTTCTGTTTCGATCGAGTCGTGTCTTTGTTGAGCATACTGGTTTCATACTCATATGTTCTTGTCGATAACCACGTGCAGATTTCACGATTTTTCTGTAAAGTTACATCATATTATAAGCTTCTAGAAAGGATTGCATCATCTTTCGCATGCCCAAAATGTTTTGTGCCATCTCCACTGTCCAGTTTCCGAGAGCAAAAGATATCATTACAGATTTTGAATCCCTGGCGTTCAGATCTTTCTCTCTCTCTCTCACTCTCTCTCTTTTTTCTTTCTCTCTCTCTCTCTCTCTCTCTCTCACCACTTTTGAGTTTCATATCAAGGTAAAGTGTGTTATTATTTTTATTAGTGCAAATAATAACTAATAGTTTACAATGGTTTGAGTGAAACGATTTCAATTTTTACATATTCGGAGTGATTTTTTTGTGTGAATTTATTAATTTTTTCTTATTGAAATGTGTGTTTTTATTTTATGTTCTGTGTGATTAGTGCTTTTTACAATTTTGGTATTTTCCACATTTTTCTGTGTTTTCATTTGCATTCACACATTAATTAACTTAGTTATTTTCGTTACTTAATCGTTGCACATGTAATTGAATTTAACACTGAATTAATTTGCATTTACTTAGAATTCTTCCCAAGTTTCATTGTTGTTTTGCACTTGTGAATTAACTTCCAAATTTTGATTATTGCCGAATTTTTATTGAATTAATTTTCTTGAATTTTGTGATAAGTTAATTTTGATTTAGTTTTACTTAATTTAATTCAAGAATTAATTAAACTTTGCTTTGTTTTCAAGTAGCAGTACATTTCCCTGATATTGTGAATTTCACTTATAAATTTTGAGTTAGGTAATAAATTTCTGTTTTCAAAATTTTTATAAGTGTTTCTTTTCACCAGTATTTTGTATAATTATGATTAGTTTAGGTAGAAACATAGAGTGCTAATTTAGCTGCTTTCCTTCAATTTACTTGAAGTGAGTTAGAAACAGGGAAGTACGTTAGACTTCTAAAAACAGGGAAAATACTTAGAATTTTAAAGCTGTTGATGGAGTGATACCCTTTTGATTAATTTAATTACTCACAAGATTACCTCACCTATTTTGATGAACTTAGTCTGATTTTCTGCAATACTGGTCAGTTGTTTAAGGGATCACTGTTGCCTTTAGAGTATTCAGTCATTTAGTACCTGTGATGAAGGTTCAGGTGTCAGGCTGTTGTGAGGTAACAATTAATGAATGGTAGTGTCAGTTTGGATATTAAGCCTTCTTTTGACTATGTTGTTCTCTGTAAAATCAGTGTGCCTTCTGTAAAGGGTCCGAACAGGACCGAAAGTACTCGGCTATCTGGCTTTTTCATTGTTTCCTTCGTGGCAAAATACCTTTATATATATATATATATATATATATATATATATATATATATATATATATATATATCTCTCTCTCTCTCTCTCTCTCTCTCTCTCCTCTCCTCTCTCTCTCTCTCTCTCTCTCTCTCTCTATATATATATATATATATATATATATATATATATATATATATATATATATATATATATATATATATATACATATATATATATATATATATATATATATATATATTATATATATATGTATATATATATATATATATATATTATATATTATATATATATATATATATATATATATAGATATATATTAGATATAGAATCATCTAACTATTTAGAAACAAAATTATACCAAGATCTTAAGAATACCAAAAACAAAATAGCATAGAGAAACTTGACTCGATACTTTGAATATTAACATTGTTATGTATTACATTTACAGTGAAAGGAAAAATTGAGGAAAATCGCTAAACGTTAATAGCAAGGAATTATGTAACTTTTAAAGAACTGGGTGACCTCAAGATCTTTGGAGCATCAGAAACAATATACCACAGTTTACGGACAAATTTGAATAATGGAAATGTTATTCATGACGTACAGATCGCACAGTAAAAAATCAACGCAATTCTCTAAATACACATCATGAAATTGTATATTGATTCAGCAGCTGACCGACCACAAGATCTGGTAAAAATTATCAGCATAATTTACTATTTATTAACATCAGGGAATTGTATATTGATTAAATAGCTGAGAGTGACCAGCATCGGAAACAAAATAGCATAACTTCGAATGACATTTTTTTTTTTTTTATAAAATTCACGTCGTCACAAATCGAATAATGAAATAATGAGGAGAGTAACTTAACGATTACCAAAACGAAGCGAACTCAGACTCCAGAGTTGGAAATCTAGACTCACCTGTCGCAGCAGACGTGGTGAAGGGCGCCGCCATCTTGAGGTTGTTGTTTTTCGTGGTGGAGGACGAGGAGGACTGCGGAGGGCCGCTCGAGGTGCTGCTTCGCTATCCTGTTGACACTGCGGCCGGAGCTGGGACACGGCCCGACCTGCTCGAGTGGCTGCTGGTCCCCAGCCCCTCCTCCCCCAGGCTGCTTGGGGGGGGAGGGAGTGGATGGGGAAACCGTCTTATTTTCTCACGTAAACAATAAAAGATCTCAAATTCGCATTTTTTGTTTCTTGTCTCTGTGGTGTTTTTGAAGAGTTCGTGTTTGTGCATAACCAGATTTAGATTCAGTGTTTTCTTTTCTTTTTGTTAGGGGGGGGTGTTGGGGGGTGGGGCGGATTACAGGATTCTTATTTTATTTCAATTGTCTAAGTGGGATATTCAATTCTCAGTATAATCTGAGGTGTGAAAGTTTGGAAAGAGATGTGTATTGATAATCTTATATACGTATATACTAATATATATATATAATTATATAATATATTATATATAGATATATATATATATATATATATATAATTATATAATATTATATATATA
Organism: Macrobrachium nipponense; assembly: GCF_015104395.2. Lineage (NCBI taxonomy): Eukaryota > Metazoa > Arthropoda > Malacostraca > Decapoda > Palaemonidae > Macrobrachium > Macrobrachium nipponense. Next base: position 3,734,875 of record NC_061107.1, read on the forward strand.
TATATATATATAAATATATATATATATATATATATAAGCATTAAGCTACAAATTACCTCTGATATCCAATGAGTTATACCTCGAAATAATATGTTTTCATTAACTTTTATATGAATGTATGTATATGTATGTAAATACATATATATATATATATATATATAATATATATATATATATATATATATATATATATATATATATCATATATATATATATATATATCCGGAGGTGGACGGACGGACGGACAGACAACGGAAAACTGAAATGGAGCAGAACCCTTACCTTCGGAAGAACATTTTGCGGCCCTCGATCAAACTCCTGCAGATGCAAAGGATCTTCCCGGTGACGATATCTCCGAGAAAACCTGAAGCAGAAGAAGAAGAAGAAGAAGAAGAAGAAGAAGAAGACCCTTTTCAGTGAGCTTCGATGTGACGTTTCCTTTCGTCGTTGTTCGGATCGGTACCTTCATTTGTTATTTTTTTTTTATTTCTGAAGTCTAATATCTAATCACTGTATAAACTAAATTACTTTTATTTGCCAGATTGTGGTTATCAATGATTTTCCTTTAGCAATTTATTTATTCATTAATGTTTTTGTAGACTTGTACATTAAATCATTACTCCCTTTCATTTAATGTCAAAGTAGATTATTTTAATTGTCTGAGGATACTGGTTGGAAGTCGATTAGGATAATTGGTATGAGTTTTGCTTATGTTCTTAAGCATTAACATAATTGAAATGACACTCGTAATATGATATATTTTCTTGTGATAAAATTACAGTAAAGTGACATATCGTAAAGTAATAAGTGAGACAGTAATTAATGCAGATCACAGGAAATAGAGCATAGGAGTAACGGAAAATGAGATTTTAGATAAGTAAAAAAAACTCTCTTATTTATTTTCTCTTGCAAGACACAAAACAAGATAAAAATTTTGATAAATAAAAAAAAACCAGCTGGTTTATTTTCACCAGAAAGACTCAAAATAATATTAAGATAAAAACCTGCTGGTTTATTTTGACCAGCAATACTCAAAATAATATAAAGATAAAAAAACCTAATGGTTTATTTTCCCCACCAACACGCAAAACAAGATAAAGATTTTAATAAATAAAAAAACCTGCTGGTTTATTTTCACCAGCAACACTCGAAATAAAATAAACAAAAAATACCTGCTGGTTTATTTTGTCCAGCAATACTCAAAATAATATAAAGATTAAAAAACCTTCTAATTTATTTTCCCCCACCAACACGCGAAGCATGATAAAGATTTTAATGAATAAAAAACCTGCTAGTTTATTTTCCAAAGCAAGAAGAAAAACAAGATAAAGATTTTGATAAATAAAAAAACCATCTAGTTTATTTTCGCCAGGAAGAAACATCTCCACTTCCTTTGCGTGCTTACTTGATGAGCTGACGGGCGATGAGGGTATTCATGACGACGATCATGATGAAGGGGATGACGAGGTGAGCAACGTAATCAATCCAGTTGATGATGTTCATCAACCCCCTGTAATCCATCGCCCCCCAAAAAAAAAAAACAAATTACATTCGGTAATCTTGCTCCCGTCCTGAAAAAGAGATAAAACACTCCGCTCTTAAGTATCCCAGTCGCGTCCATTTCATAATTGCTGTCTATGAGGAAGAAGAAGAAGGTGTAGGAGGAAGGGATGAGCATTCGTGCTATGATGTTTTTGCTTAACCTAATGGCATTCAGGCAGCTAACTTCTTGCTCGTTGCCCTGGAACATTTAGGGAAACGAGTCTGAAATGCAAAGGCGACAAGGTTTTAGACCTTGAGGATGTTGTTATGTGTATAATGTCCCTCTTTCCTCGCGAGTGTGATGTCAGATACCCCGTGCTGCTTATAATGGTGTTGCGTAGTTCACACGGTGAAATGTAAGATCTATGTCAAAACAGGAAGGGTAGAAAAGCACAACTTGACACCAGGAAGGCGACACTATAAATGAGATCGGATTTTTTAACCTTGGCGATAACCGGAAGAATTGAAAAAAAAAAAATTAAAAAACGTTATACGAAAGGCTTTTTTAGGATTCGTATTTTGCTGGATGGTGTAGAATCCCTAGGAAAAACATAAACCTGATGACAGTAAGAAGAATATAAAAACGAAAAAATGCAATAAATTGGCGATAAGTGGCCTTTTTTGAAATTTATTTTTGAAATTTGAGAACAATTTTTTACGAAAGATGTTTTTTGGATTCGTATTTTGCAGGCAGGTGTATAATCCCTAGAGAATAAAATAAAACATAAATCTGATGATATTGAAAATAATCAAACAAAACAAAAAAATACAAATTGACGATGAATGACATTTTTAAAAAGTTTTTTTAATACCAATTTTGCAGAACGGTGTATAATATCTTTTTAAAAAAGTATTTAAAAAAAAAGCGAAATCATCCCACGCGTGAAAGACCACTAACAAGGAATGAAGGGCAATTAATCAGAAATGTTGACGCGGAAGTAAGAGAGCGAAGACCTGCTGAGGAACCTTAGAAATCCTGGGACGAAATAGGACTGACGTCAAGACTTGCTCTAAATGAGCATGTACCTGGAAAAGTCAACACTTCGGGGGTGGGGGCGGGGTCTCAAAGATAGAGAGAGAGAGAGAGAGAGACTTGTATTTCACGTGTACCTCGAACGTGGAATAGACAACGCCAAGGCTTCAAATGCAGGGGTTCGTAGCCTTCTCGTGACTTCAGATCCCCAATGAATGGCTCAGTGCGGTTCCATACCCAATGCACTGGAGTCTAGACTAATGAGATTCTCTCTCTATCTCTCTCTCTCTCTCTCTCAATGAAGTCTAGACTAATGACTAAAGAGACTCTCTCTCTCTCTCTCTCTCTCTCTCTCTCTCTCCTCTCTCTCTCTCTCAACTTAAAAGGGAGGATACAGTGATCAATCGCAGGTTCTTATGAGCTAAGGAACAGAAGATACTGCTGACTCAGCGTCGAGGACACCGGAGGAACTCTAAACCCAACCTTTTATGGAAGGTCGAGGGGAGAGATTAGTAGCATTTCAGAATTCCTAGAGAGCGCCTGAGGGGTTATAGAGGAGCGTGGGTGTTAAAAAAATGTGAAGAAAGCGAGGGTGAGGTAAAGAAAAAAGTGGGAGGGACGGTATGGAATTGTGGGATATTTTGCACCAATAACTTTCGATTGCTTTGTGGTAACAGTTCGAGAAGTTAGGGCTAGATAAAGGATTGGGAAAGTCGAATGAATGCGTAAGAGAATAGGTAATAAATTATACATTTTGAAAGTGAGACAGACGGCATGAAAATGTGGGATATTTTGCACCAATAACTTTCGATTGTTTTGTGGTAACAGTTCGAGAAGTTAGGCCTAGATATTATAAAACACTAAAAAACAGTCAGAAAGCGTCATGACAAATTAGTCTAAACGGTAATTAACCGATCACTACTAGCGAACACCTTTTAGCAGACACTTCGACAGCCAAACCAAACAGCTCTCTCTCTCTCTCTCTCTCTCTCTCTCTCTCTCTCTCCTTACCTCATCTTCATGCACGATGACCCCGGCAGTGATGAAGACGTAGACATGGACAGTGGCACTAAAGCAGGAGAGAGACAGGATGATGGTTTTGGCTCTGTGGACTGTGCAAACGGTCGGTCTTTGCAGAGGGTACTGCACTGCTATGAATCTCTCCACCGTGAAAGCCACAGTCAGCCACACGCTGAGGGAACTCGACACTGACCCGAGATATATCTCCAGCTGAAAAAGAAAGTATAAATATATTAGAGAGAGAGAGAGAGAGAGAGAGAGAGAGAGAGAGAGAGAGAGAGAGAGAGATTGGGAGGGGGGGGGGGGGGGGGGGGGGGGATAAAATCCACCTGCACGGATGAGCCTGAAGTGATGAAGTGAAATATACTTTCCAGGTCATCTCAATCTAAAATAACCTCAACATTACTTGGTAGGACTTTCGAGTGGTTTCCAATTAATTTTGAAGCTATTGAAAAATAGTATGAGAAGTTTTTTTCTTTATGTCATATGAGTTTTCAAGGATTAGAAATATTTGATGTTTTTTAAATTATTATTTATATCAGTACACAATATAATTTTTATGTCAGGATTTGCGAATACAGCCCCAAAGGTGTAAAGCTTAAAAGAGACATATATCATTTAATGTAAACTCCACATCAACATACCATCATTCCCAAAAGCCTCGTGCTGTCGTTTATAACGGATATTCCAGGTTATAAATAACCCAACAAATTCCAAGTCTCAAATATGAGCTCCTGGAATTTCCAGAATAAACCATAATATATTAGGGTTACCTGAGGAAGGCGTTGAGGAGTCTGCCAAGAGCCTGGAATAGCTCTTGGTATGGATGAGTTATTCGTGTCTTTATAGGAATCAAAATGCAAGTCATCCACTTGTAAACATGATACTTTTTTTCAGTGTTATGTCATCTAAAGTCGTTTTTTATGGCTGTGAATTGGTCTTTTCGATCTGAGGGCGGACGGGCATGTTTCAATTGCCTGTCTATTCCTTTTCCCTTTTTTTCTATTCGATTAACGTAACATTTATTTTAATTGTCAATAACAGTGATAATATGAAAACCAGCGTGCTGTATTGAATCTAACATGTTCAATGAATTACTTGTCTATTCCTTTTCTTCTTTTTTCATATTTTTACTCGATTATTGTAACATTTATTTCAAGTGCCAATAACATTGATAATAAGATAACCAGTGTGCTGTATTAAATCTAAGGGCTTAATTATATCTTCCAGTTACAAAAATATTAATATACCATTTAATATGAGTTCCAGACTCCGGTTACTCCATTTATCGTATAGGCATTCCAGGCTCCAGTTATCTATATGTGCCTACGACACTTAATCCACTCGTAAATACATTATGGAAAACAGTACTGATTCGTTTCCGTTCCATGACCGATGAACAGACAACATATGGGTCAACATTCCTCTTAAAATTCAGCGCTGGAAATATGCATGTATAACAATTTCCTGCTTAGAAATATGATTAAGAAAATGTATGGTTACTTAGGTAATTTAGAAAAGCAAGAAAGGAAGATCGTCAAATAAAGGTATAATACGTTGAAGAAACGTGAAACATGAAAAATGTATATGTCTCATTTGAAAAAATTAGGTCAGACATGCAAAAGAGAGGAGCAGAATTGGGCAGCAGTGGAAATGTTAAGTATATTCTGAGTGCTAAACAGAGGTAACTGTCTTCCAGAAAACACGAGAACATTTTTAGGTGGAGCTAAAGAACACTGAATAATTTAATGACGTAGAAGGTCCCACAAGCCACAGAGCCAGGTCTTATAAGCACGCTACGGATCGTGGAAGGTAAGGGAAAAGGTCTTTGGAGCATTTCCGACGGAGAAAAGCCAGAATGAATAATTCATCTTGTCGAACGTCAAAAAAAAAAAAAAAAAATCTTATTTTAGGACTTGTTGATATCCGTCACTGCTCAAATTCAAAACTTCCTCATTTCCTAAATAGTTACTCGGTAATGTTTGTTAACTAAAAGTGATATTATGCCCAATATTGTGATTGAAACCAGTAGTACTTAAGAAGAATATTTTATTTATATTGATATGGAACCAAAATTGTATTGCTGTTGTGTATGACCCAATGAATCTGGTTTCTTAACATGAATTCCTCCACAATTCCCAAACTTTACAGCACCAGACATAGTCAGGCTAAAATTCAGAACTGAATATAGAAAGTCTTTGATTCTTGATATTATTGATGTATCAATAGATACCCCGTGACAGACTGTCAGTGGGAAGACTGTGCTGTTTCATTCAAATAGATTTATGGTGAGCTACTATTCACAATCGTATTGTTAAGTTAACACTAAGTGTTAACAGGAAAGTAATGTAACTAGTATTAACAAAAATGTGGTCTTAAATAACATTAGTCGTTGTGAGACCATGCAATATAAAACGAACAATAACGGCTCAGAGTTTTAAGAATTATGCATTGAACCCACATGGCCGACCAGGGAAAGAAAATATGCTATGAGAGGAAGGTATTATTTACGTATTCAAGTAACGAGATGAAGGAAAACAAAAGACCTGTAAAAAATAAATGAATAAAAGGGTCGTTTCTTATTACTCACAGCTCAAAGAAACACCTTGTTACGAACGTCTTCTTCTTCTTTCATTAGGGAAAATCAAGACCTGTTTCCCCTGTCCCTTTTTATCTGATGGACTCAATACAAGGTATTCAAAGAGCTCTTTTTTTTATCTCCACTGCTAATCTACTCTATTGTTTTTTTTTATTTGTTCACAAATACAAGTATTCTAAGAGATAATAACCGTCTTGAATACAGATAGGTTTGTTTTGAGAATGTTTGACTTTTCAGGATTTCTCATTCAGAGGGCTCATTTATCTTGATATTCCTATTCGTTTCATAAAGTAATTTTTTTAATTATACGTCGATGTGAACAAAAGTTAAAGATAGTCAAGGAATAATTGATGTAGTGTACTACACATTTGAATTAAATAGTCAGAGGGTTCATTTATATTGATATTCCTATTCGTTTTATAAAGTATTGTTCATGATTATTCGTCGATGCAAACAAAATTTGAAGATGTGATTTCCAAAATAATTTGGCATCTTGGATTTTATTGCTGAAATAATGATATATCTAATGGAAAGACAAATTAAGACTAATTCAGATTAAATCTATTTGAAATAAGTAATGACAATGGGTGTCAGAAAGCTAGTAAATACAAACTTGAAGAGCTCTTAAAGATTAAACAAAAATCTACGTATGTAATTAAATATATAGATCACTCTTGGAAAACAAATATATATATTTTCCAAACGATATATATACCAAATAATCTACTATAATAAACAAACCATACTAAAGTTCAGGTAAAATGGTCGAATCTGATCAAACCAGAGAGAGAGAAAAAAAACATGAACAAGTCAAAATGAGATGAAACATGTTCATCAGAAATGACATTCATCCACTTGAAAGCAGATTGTTTTTTTTAATTCTCTCTCTGTAAAGGAAAAACGAGATCTCCAGGAATTATGATAATTCTAAAAGCATATCAGGTGGAACATGGGATCAGACGATGAAGATCAGTCACTTCGCAGACAAAAATAGAAAGATTTTAGATGTCACGAGCAGAGTTCGGTGAACTCTGTACACAATCACCAGAATGACTGATGCTGGAATGAGTGACTTTGTGATCCCTGGTTTGCCACCAATCAAAGTCACGACACAGCCAGTGACGAGAGGAATCTTTTTCACGAGAGAGAGAGAGAGAGAGAGAGAGAGAGAGAGAGAGAGAGAGAGAGAGGTTTTTGATTGAAGTGCCAGTGTCTTCTGGAGATGCTCCGACACCTTTAAGACTGCAAAGGGGATTATTGGTTGCAGGAAATGGGATGGGTAAAACGTTGCTGCATCCAATGTTGCAGAAGAAATTTGCGCCGATCGAATCAACTGAGCTCCTAAAGTCTTCCGTGAAAGCAAGGACAGAAAAGGGGACCAGAGAACAGAAAGGGTTTTGAAAAGTGCAGGGGGATGGGGTGGGGGGGTGGGGAAGGTAGGTGGTTAAAAAAAGGGGCTATCTGTGGACTTTTCGCACCACGCTGCATCAATTAAAAGCATTTTTTTTCGCCAAAGTATAGCGAGGATTAAGCAGCCACTTATTTCCACATCAAGGTCTGTGGTCGGCTTTGAGGTCGTAAATGGGATGTGTTTGTCCATTGCAATTGGCATAGTAAATGCCTGGGAGAAAGGTTTGTTTTGCAGTGTCCTAATTTAGCTGTGTGTGTGTGTGTGTGTGTGCAAAGAGAGAGAGAGAGAGAGAGAGAGAGAGAGAGAGAGAGAGAGAGAGAGAACCACTCGGCCGTGGGTCTCAGCTAGTTAATAGTCAGCTCATTTGATCATTTCTGGTTATTCTGAAAAAAAAGCGTCTCTGTTTCAGTCGTAAAAACGAGACAATCGTGAATAATGCTGAATATATAATTGAGGAATGGTACATAACTGGTTGAATGAATAAATAACATCCACATTTGTGTTTTATGTTGTGACACGCTTCAGTAGATCCTTTCATCATCCCATTAAGTTACGTCACTAATGTCTTCAGTCATCTAATTGGCTTACGGGCTAATTGGTCTGCAAATACACCAATGCACACTTCAGTTTGAGACAGTTTTAGATTTTGCGGCGTCCTTCCCGTTTTCTATACGAGGTTGATATTGCAACGTCTGAAAGCGAGGATAAAGGCAACTGAAATGCAACTTATTATTGTGTTTGAGAAGTTTCAAATGATACCTTTGTTTCTTTAAACTGTTTTTATTCATTTCATCACAAAACAAAGAAGCCACAAATGCGCAAAAGAGATTTCAGCATAAGCGTTATAATTCAAGACCACCGAAAATATAGTTCTATCTTTCAGTGGTGGCCTATCCTGTATCGTTGCCAGATGCACGATTGAGGCTAACTTTAACCTTAAATAAAAATAGAAATCACTGAGGCTAGAGGGCTGAAATTTGGTATGTTTGATGATTGAAGGGTGGATGATCAACGTACCAATTTGAAGCCCTCTAGCCTTGGTCGTTTTTAAGATCTGAGGGCAGACAGAAAGAAGTGCTCGTCGATCGAACGAAAATATGGACATTCATGAGAGCCTACGGTTAATGATTTATGGTTTTCATGAAAGCTAATACATTTATTTAACTTATGCATCATCCGAATCAAAGGTGGGCTACCTGGGATGTGTTGTGGGTAGGCTCCACTTTGGAGGGGTCCCGATTGTAAAAAATCGTAAAAATATTTGCCAAAAATACACTAATCAAGACAGGCTAATGAAATTTTCAGGCATTATTAGCACTATAATAACGCATATTCTCTGTGAGTTTTATCATCCTACAGGGAAAATTAATTATTGTTTTATTTAAAAAAAATGTGAAAAAAATGCAAAAATTCCGGGCCCTCGTACTGAAGGTTATTTGGTGATTGGTGAGAAACTACAGTCTTGAATAGAAATTCGCTCTGAGGATATGTTGGTATATCCACCTGGAACATGCACAAAAAAATTATGAAAATAGAACAGTAAATAAGCACGTTATAACAAAAAAAAGAGCAACAACTTCAGGTAAGTTCAGCGAAAGCCCCGCCGAAAAATCAGACTATAGCTAGGAAGAAATATTCAGGAAAAATTCAAATCTCGATTTAGGGACAAAACCTTTTGAGAGTTTGTAGTTATTATGTCACTTGATAGCCTAAAACATCTAAAAATTATATTATTTAGGACAATCAAAGAAACCCCCCCCCTCCAACCCCCCCCCCCCCCCCCCCCAAAAAAAGGGGGGGGTCTTTGATTGCCTCCTAAATAATATTAATTTTTAGATGTTTTAGGCTATCAAGTGACATAATAACTACAAACTCTCAAAAGGTTTTGTCCCTAAATCGAGATTTGAATTTTTCCTGAATATTTCTTCCTAGCTATAGTCTGATTTTTCGGCGGGGCTTTCGCTGAACTTACCTGAAGTTGTTGCTCTTTTTTTGTTATAACGTGCTTATTTACTGTTCTATTTTGATAATTTTTTTTGTGCATGTTCCAGGTGGATATACCAACATATCCTCAGAGCGAATTTCTATTCAAGACTGTAGTTTCTCACCAATCACCAAATAACCTTCAGTACGAGGGGCCCGGAATTTTTGCATTTTTTCACATTTATTTTAATAAAATCATTAATTTTCCCTGTAGGATGATAAAACTCACAGAGAATATGCGTTATTATAGTGCTAATAATGCCTGAAAATTTCATTAGCCTGTCTTGATTAGTGTATTTTTGGCAAATATTTTTACGATTTTTTACAATCGGGACCCCTCCAAAGTGGAGCCTACCCTTATGAGTGATTGAAGATATGTTATGACGTTTTTAACGACTGCAAACGTCTTCCTTCTTCCTCACCTGACACAAGACGTTGACGTTGAAGGTGTTGAACCCGAGCAGATCGAGCCACACCGGAGGAGGGATGAAGAGGTACGTCACGTCGGCGATGGCCAGCGCCGCCAGGTATAACTGGACGACCTCATCCGGAGGGACGTGTGTTTGAGGGAGACGACGCAGGACAGCAGGTTCCCCACGAAGCCCACCACGATCAGCAGCGGGATGTAGTAGGTGTTGAGTTGCTGGACGATCAACCCGACTTGCTCGTCCCGTCAGGTTTGTAAATGCGCGTCGACGGTCCCTGGTCTGGGCTCGGGTGCCCCCCTTCGCTGGATGGGGGGAAGGGGGCGCGACGCTCGGGCACGACACGATGACGATCTCGCCGCTCTCGTTCCGGAAGCGACATAGCGTTTCGCTCATGAGAACGCCTTCGGATATGTTCTCCTCGGTCGCTTTGAGCGGGATGCGCATCGTGGGCCTCGGGTGTTTTTGTTTTGTTTTCTTTCACGCGAGGCGGCAGCAGTTGCAGTTGTTGTTGGGGAAGCGGCCGCGTAATACGGTCCACTTTATCTTTGTGTGCTTCAGAGCCCAGCGCACTGAGTACATAGTTATCATCTTTACCGTTTGGTTGCTGTAATGGAAGGTTTTTTCTGCGCCATGCAAGAGTCACCAATAACTAAAAGCACTTATTTAACACCGTTCACTGTCATGTTTAGCTTCCTACGATTTCCCATTCGTAATAAGTATGATTCTCGACCTGAAATAAGAGAAAAATAGCTTCCATGAGTGACTGACAATTTTGAGATATAAAAATGTTTTGCGTGCCATGCAAGAGTCACCAGTTCTCGCCTGAAATCTGAGAAACAGCTTCCATTGGTGACGATAATTTTAAGTTATAAAAAATGTAGAATCTTCGTCTATAAACTATGACCAAACTCTAGGAAAATAATATCAAATGGGATTAGACTAACAAGACAATTGAGAAAGAAAGACGGACTTTATTGTTTTTTTTTACCAGAAACAGATAAAAAGGAATGAATGAATAAAAAGAATGGATGACGAAGAAGTGTATTTAATTCTAAAACCTCTATTGTAGGCGAGAGAAAGGCTGAGCTGTTTTTAAGAGGATTATGTTATGTGGTCTTTTTCGGTTGAAAACTTAAAAGGCCTGAAACGAAACCACTTAAATATTTCATCTTTGATATCAAGAGCTGCACATTCATGAATTACTTGAAACTTTTTTGGTGTTATATTTTGGTCGTTCTGAAGTCTAAGAAAAGGAGTAACGCCACAGACAGAAAGTTTGACATTGAACTTATTCAAGGGCGGGAAATGTGATTTATTATTATTATTATTATTATTATTATTATTATTATTATTATTATTATTATTATTATTATTATTTCTGTAGACTGACCCTACTCGCATGGAACAAGCACACCACCCCCCCCCCCCCCTCCCCCTTCCCCCGGTCCCCAAAGCTTCTGAGCGGCACGTCACGACGCTAGCTACCAAACCAGAGGACCAGTAATAGCCAAGTAGAATCTATATTCCTTAAACATCCGAATGAATTAATGTGACTAATTACTCGCGCCTTGTCAAAACAATTACCTGGTAATTTCACGAGAATGTAATTTGCCTCTTGAGTTTCTAAAGGGGACGGAGGAGCGTCTCCAGGAAAAACAGTACCAAGCAAATTAGATTATCCTGACAGTTGGTCATAATTACAAGTCAGGAAGCTCCTGATGTGACTTTCTCTCTCTCTCTCTCTCTCTCTCTCTCTCTCTCTCTCTCTCTCTGGGCATAATTACAGGCAAGAGCTCCTGCCATAGACCCTCTCTCTCTCTCTCTCTCTCTCTCTCTCTCTCTGCCTGTCTGTCTGTCTCTCTCTCTCATAATTACAAGGTAGGAAGCTCCTGATGTAGTCTCTCTCTCTCTCTCTCTCTCTCTCTCTCTCTCTCTCTCTCTCTCTCTCTCCCCATCATCTGCCTATCTATCAATCTAATTATCTCTTTCTCTATCTGCCCATTTGCTTAGTTCATCAATTCTTTGCAATTAAAAGGAAATATTTCATTCAAACCAACAAGCCGTGACGCGCTGAGCCCGTCGTCCAAATTGTAGGTCTCAATTATGGCGGTAGTGCCATATCGTCGGAAATGAGACCTGTAGGTTAAATGTCACGCCTGATCTGGGTCAATCCCTTACTAACTAATCGAGTGTCGTAAGAGATCTCGAGGAACTGGGTCGAGAGAAGACAAAGATGGGGAGCGCTAGGAACCTTGCTTTGACAAACTAGGCGTAGGTCCTCATTTTTCCCACGTTCGTTTTGAGGCCAGTCACTCACCGGAACTAATGTTTCGAAAGGTACTTTTAGTCAAATGTTTTAGCCCCTGGCAGCGTGATTATGGCTAGAGGGATGCTATTGGGTACGTTTGATGATTGGAGGGTGGATGATCAAGTTACCAATTTGCAGCCCTCTAGCCTCTGTAGTTTTTTAAGATCTCAGGGCGGACAGAAAAAGTGCGTACAGAAAAAAGTGCACAATAGTTTTCTTTTCAGAAAACTAAACATCAGAAAAAAGTCGAAATATACAAGGGATAATTACGCTAAAATTTACAAAAGGGAATACACAGCGATGACGCAATCTAGTAGTTTAGGAAAGAAATGCATGTGATTCTAAACTAGCTGCGAATTGTAATTGCATCTTTGTTCATATCTCAAAAGAGGTTTACGTTACAGACGAAGGATCAATATATCAACATTGGGTGATGACCTTAAAACCTGGTTAAGAAATTTGAGAGCAATTGCAAGTGTGAAGCAGTTGTTAACAAGAATGTCAACAATGATGCAATCTTCCTTTGTTTATCTATCTATGCAGTTATTTTTATTTGTAATTAATTTTTTTCTGGCAAAGTCTATACTTGACGTCGAGAGACTTCTCTGGATAAATTATTATCTAGGTGAAAATTTAACGAATATTCCCCACTAGAGATTCCAAATTTATTATTTGAACCAGCTTTGTGCTTATTTTTCAGTTTGTATATATATATAATATATTATATATATATTATATATATATATATATATATATATATATATATATATATATTCATTAGGGTCCTGGTGTTTTACGATTATAAGAAATGAACTCCTAAATTAAGAATATGGGCCTATGCCTTTCCTACTAATAGCTCACGAATAATTATAATTAAAAACTAATTATTATTATTATTATTATTATTATTATTATTATTATTATTATTATTATTATTATTATTATTATAGAACTGTGAAGAACCCTCTCGTTCAGCTCAGTACAATTCTCGATACATTAGAAATGTATAATTAAAACGTTTAGTATATAGCAAGTCTTGATAAACAAAAAATAGCTATTATTATTATTATTATTATTATTATTATTATTATTATTATTATTATTATTATTATTATTATTATTATTGTATGCTAGAAGTAAACCCTCTTTTAAACATGTTTTATTAAAACGTGATTGCTGCCTCAGCTGCATCAATTTATACAGGTTCGTTCCCTATTTTTCCAATTACTTTGCTTTCTCATTGATGCTTAAACTGGTGAGCAACGCACCGAAGGTTGACATATCTCAATTAGGTCAAACGATTGGATTTTATTAGTACAAAATTCATTTGGGGTAGTCAAATTTTCTTGTATATCCCATAGAGTTTATTGCAGATAGAATTGATGTTAAATTCTATTTCTTTCTTATTCTGTCGATTCTTTCTGGACGTTTCGTCTGAATAAACCTCAGACATCCTCTTGGGCGGAGGTGGGTGAAAGGACTGAAGTGAGAGGGTGAGTCCAGCTGCTTATATTGCGGTGAGCGGGTGTGCGGGGGGAGTCGTGCCGCTGCCTTTTAATTGGCTAGTGGGTGGGGAGCTTCTTTTTCATTGGCTGCCTGGCTGCAGGCTCAAGCCAGCTCCCAATCGCATGCTCAGCAGGTGTGCCGATCTTCTCAGCTGCATATCATCACGCCGGGCTTCGAAAAGGCAGCGGCGCGACGCCCCCCGCTGCGCCACCGCAATATAAGCAGCTGGACTCACCCTCTCACTTCAGTCCTTCACCCACCTCCGCCCAAGAGGATGTCTGAGGTTTATTCAGACGAAACGTCCGGAAAGAATCGACAGAATAAGAAAGAAATAGAATTTAACATCAATTCTATCTGCAATAAACTCTACGGGATATACAAGAAAATTTGACTAACCCCACTGAATTTTTTTTACCAATAAAATCCAATCGGTTTGATCTAATTGAGATATGTCAACTTTCGGTGCGTTGCTCACCAGTTTAAGCAACAATGAGAAAGCAATAATTAGAAAAATAGAGAAGAACCTGTATAAAATTAATGCAGCTGAGGCAGCAATTACTTTTAATAAAACATATTATTATTATTATTATTATTATTATTATTATTATTATTATTATTATTATTATTATTATTATTATTATTATTATGTTACTTTTCTGTAGCTGAGGATTCAGAATGAAAAGAATAAGCCAAATATCAATAGATTCTAATTTTAATTTTTATTTCAATCTGATTCAAAACTAGTCATTACATTTCCATGTAATTGTGGTTATTCTATTGACAGTTACCAGAAAAAGTCATCATAATTGTCATTCAACCATATCCAACGATTCTATGAAGCTGACCTCTATTACATGGGAAATTAATATCTTCGGATTTTTTCCCTTGACTTTAGAACTGATGGTAATTAAAATTGTTCCGCAGTTTTCTTCTTTTTACCCCCGAGCACATCCAACCCCTTGTCATTTTTACAGTAATATTTATTTATTTATTTTTATTTCGACGAATGAAATATTCATTATAGCGTGCGTCTTCCATCCCTTGAACAAAATATTTTTTTTTAAATGTAATTGTGATACATGACAATGTCGAAGGCTGGAAAATATTTCTCAAATGAAATGCAACTGAAATATTATTATTATTATTTATTTTTTTTTTTTTTTGCTCTATCACAGTCCTCCAATTCGGCTGGGTGGTATTTATAGTGTGGGGTTCCGGGTTGCATCCTGCCTCCTTAGGAGTCCATCACTTTTCTTACTATGTGTGCCGTTTCTAGGATCACACTCTTCTGCATGAGTCCTGGAGCTACTTCAGCCTCTAGTTTTTCTAGATTCCTTTTCAGGGATCTTGGGAATCGTGCCTAGTACTCCTATGATTATGGGTACAATTTCACTGGCATATCCCATATCCTTCTTATTTCTATTTTCAGGTCTTGATACTTATTCATTTTTTCCCTCTCTTTGTCTTCAACTCTGGTGTCCCATGGTATTGCGACATCAATTTATTATTATTATTATTATTATTATTATTATTATTATTATTATTATTATTATTATTATCTAGAAAAATGGTATTAACAGGACTAGATTAGACGACATAAACGGTTTTACCACACCTCGAGTTAATTAACTATACTCGGCTACAAGCGTTACCATACTTTCCATTCTAATGTGAAATTTGATGAGAAAAAGAGATTATTCAATGGCTAGATTT
This sequence comes from Macrobrachium nipponense, assembly GCF_015104395.2. NCBI lineage: Eukaryota > Metazoa > Arthropoda > Malacostraca > Decapoda > Palaemonidae > Macrobrachium > Macrobrachium nipponense. Next base: position 3,750,358 of record NC_061107.1, read on the forward strand.
AATGAAATGATTCTCGAAGAGTTCTAGCAGTGATTGCCTTCAATAATCATTCAGTTAAAATCAAGGGAAACGTGGCATACACGTTGCCACATCTCCGATCGCTTATCTCACGTCAAAGAAGGGTATTTGGTGAATTGCTTCTATCACCAAGGAGCCATAGACCCCTTTTCAGTCACCGATGATCAAAGGTCCGCGCCGTGAGCTTTTCGAAGTTCTTTGAATATCCCAGATTTGATTTGAGGTGCTCTAACCCTTTCCTTTCTAATAAACAGGCAATGGAGAGAGAGCGTAGTTTCGCCTTTGAGTGAAACCACATCAGTAAACTAAGATTCTGTGCGCATTCCGTCCGTCATCTCAGAAACGTAAATATAAACACGAAAGTTCGGAGGTAGGGAATGGGGAAGTTCAAGATGTCGACTGTGAACACACTTTCAGCCATCACGGGAAGTTAGTTTCCTTTGTCCTTTGTGTGTGAGTGTGTTTTGGGGAGGTGGGAATGGGGGAGGAAGGGGGAGGAGAGAGAATGAAGGGGTAGGGGGAGGAAGGGGGAGGAGGGAGAATGAAGGTGAAGTGGGGGAAAGAATACTTCAGCCCTCACGGGAATTTAGTTTTCTTTGCCCTTTTTGTGGGTGTGTGTGTGTATGTGTGTTTTGGGAAAAGAGAGGGTGAGGGGATTTGGCTGTGAGAGTATCAACACAACCAGAGCTAAATGAGTTGGTTTAAACCTTAGCTTGACATAAACATCATACGACCTTCCATCGCGTTATTTATTTCCTGTGATTATATATTATTCATCCATCTATTCATCTTGTCCTTCACTCCCACGAATAACTCCTCCCTCCTCTCTCCTCTCGGACCAAACATAAATATCTCTCACAAATTAGCGAGGCACCGGCGCCGAGCAACAAGTAATCGTTTGACGTAATGGGGAATACGCAGACGAAGTACCTGCAGAGGTCATTATCGTTCGCGAGTGATAAGCAGAGGATAAACGTCACGTTTTCTGATTAACTGCTACTGCTTCTAGTCGTAATCGATAAGTGCCCTCCATACATATTAAGGGGCCGCAGGGAACAGCCTTCATTCCATTTTCAATTAGGTGGATTCATTTGGGGAAATATATCCATACGTACATACGAATATACATACATTCATACACAAACATACATACATATACATATGACATATATATATATATATATATATATATATATATATATATATATATATATATATATATGTATATATATATATATATATATATATATATATACATATATATATATATATATATATATATATATATATATATATATATATATATTCTCAAGTTTCACATATTCATTTTCTTGTTAGGCTTTTCATTCCAGAAAAGGATGGGATACATACATGCATACATACACACACACACACACACACACATACACACACACACACACACACACACATATATATATATATATATATATGATATACAAACATATTTTTTCCTAAATGTGTATGTATGTGTTGTATGCAGGTATATATGCTATTCGTTTCCCATCCTGTTTTGGTTCTGAAAATGAGAAATCTAACAAGAAAATGAATGCGTTAACTTGAGGAGAGAGAGAAAGAAAGTCTTCCTCCAAAGGGAAGGAAACGATCATCCAGCCTGTATTTCCTTTGAGACGCGAAAACCAACAAAAACCTAAAGAAACTGGAACCTCCCCAAAGGAAGAAAGCTCCTCCAGGATTTCATTTAAGAGTTATTAAAGAACAGGATGAATTCTATTCACAGACGCATTTTTCCTTCTGTTCTGAAGTATTTTGGGAGATCCAGGAAAACAGAGGACGAGAGAGAGAGAGAGAGAGAGAGAGAGAGAGAGAGAGAGAGAGAGAGAGAGAGAGAGAGACTTCTGTGTTGTCGCATTTTTTTGCATATTATTGTTCTATATTCTTAAAATCCCTCGTTTGGAAAAAATAAACAAGAAGTTAATATGGGAGATGTCAACATAATGTTAGTAGTAAATGTTTGGAGGCATTTAATCAAAAAGATTAATGTTTAAGATGTTGAAGTA
>NC_061107.1:3757414-3784914 GCF_015104395.2 Macrobrachium nipponense
ATATATAGTGTGTGTATGTATGTATTTGTGTGTTATTCTTCCGTGTATTAGCTAATATATTCCCCACAGAATATTCCACTTACATGGATAGTTGGCAGGCTAAGATCTGCAAATCTAACAGGCGAAAATTGTTAATAAAAGTAAGATTATACTTAAGTCTCATACGATATGTATTACTGTACAGGGAAAATTTCATGACACAATGAAACTAGGTCTAAAAGAGTTCATCTGTTTAAAAAAAAAAGTCTCTAAGAGGAATATAAAGAGTTTGATGGCAACATGGAATTGAAAGGTTCCCCCCAACCTTATATATACATTTGGAAACTTCCTTACTTCACATCTATCGTCAGCATCTTCTCTCATCCTACCACCAATTGATATATTCATTTCTAAATATCTTTAGAAATCTACTGCTTCCTTCCTCTTACATTCACACTAACATTTATCACTCTATCATCTCCTTTCCATTTACCCTCTGATTCTATTTCTTCATCACTTTTACACTCGTGTTACTCTTGTTAGAAATATAATTTACGAAACGCTCCAGAAAACACAAAATTCGCCAAACCAAATGTAAACAGGTTTTATTAATTTTTTTTCGTCAATGGGGGATATCGAGAAAATAGTTTCCTGGGTTTTTCCCAACATCAAACACCAAACCGGTTCTCTCCCAGGGAGGGAAAAAAGGGAAAGAAAAACTGTACATCTGGGTTTTAAAGGAAGACTTATTTGAAAGCGATGAAATACAACACCGAAAATACGTTTCCGCCGAAGTTTGCAATTGCAGATCCAACGAGAAAAAATATGTCTTTTGCATAACAACTTTTCAAACCGTGTTCTGTTGATTCAGAAACTAAAACTGACTGTTGGCATTTCAAATAAACCTGTAAGTAATTTTTAAGGCAGCGGTTTTATTTAGGAATCAGATTCCAACGCTTTCCATGCAATATAGACACTTCTGCAGGCGAGATCAAATTTGGTGGGCTGCTATGCCAAACCTTCCTTATTTTATCAATTCTGAAGAGTCGACTTAGTGGCCTTTCAAATTCATTTCATATTTGCATTTGCTTTACAATGCACCACCAAATGCAATCAATTGCGTCGGGAAAATAAAATATTTGCTTGATAGGAGTCAACTCTTGCAACAAATTATGAAGAAAATGTGACAGCTATTTAAGTTCACTGGCTATTCATGAAACCTTTACAGCCGTTAACTAAAGATTTACAGACACAAACATGACTCAAAGCTTGTGTTTACACGAGGTTTTTAACTCGTAAAGAGACCTGCGTCAAAAGATCGAAAACAATGAACTTGACTCATTGATTTATCTGGTATTATGACGTTTCTGCCAAATGGGATAACGAGTTTTCCATTGGAAAAGCAATCATTAGAAAGGACTGGAACGCATATAGGTGTGTGTGTGTGTGTGTGTGAGAGAGAGAGAGAGAGAGAGAGAGAGAGAGAGAGAGAGAGTTCATTGTTGTTTGGCTGATGAGTAACAGACGAACGTACTACAAGAAATTCGACTGGAATCAAGTTACAGTAGACTGACATGAAGAAAGGTTCACAAATCATTATAGTTATTTAAGGAGTATCATAACGATAATGCTTTTAAAGTCAGAAAAGAAAGGAAGTTTAGAAAATTGAAAGTTAGAGACTGAAATAAACAAAATAATTTCATAAAGACTTGACAAGGTAAAATCAGATAAAATGAAAGAGACGAAATATGTGATTTTCAATTTTGACAGAGTTTAGATATCGAACAAAATACTGATCAGTAGTCAATAATTCACCGAGTATCACAGGTGGTATTAAAGAACGTAAAATATTTCACATCAAAAGGAAAATAAAAAAAAAAGGAAAACAATTTTCCAAGTGGAGCAATCGGTTAAGTCCAACAATCAATTCTGATTCGTTTTTATTTATTTATTTGTTTATTTTTTTTTGAGAGCATGAAATTGGGCAGCCAGAAAATGCAATATTTCGAGACCACGACAATATATTTTGTTTTCCTTTTTTATTTTATCTTTACTTCGTCTTGAAACTTTGTGGGGATTTTTTCCCATTGCTGAAGTTTTTTTCTTTTCTTATCAAGCTAGAAACACAATTCCAGTTAAAATACTATTTACCTGTTGTTAAGTGCGATATTTTGTACCTCAACTGTTAAGTTATTTAATTTGGAATTTGGTTACTTTGGTATAATCAACTGAAATGCTGTGGGATACTTTGTACCTCAACTGTTTAGTTATTTAGTTTTAAAGTTAGTTACTTTGGTATAATTAACTGAAATGCTATGGGATACTTTGTATCTAAACTTTGAATTAGTTAGTTTCTTTAGTATAATCAACTGAAATGCTATGGGATACTTTGTACCTCAGCTGTTAAGTTATTTAATTTTGAAGTTGGTCACTTTAGTATAATCAACTGAAATGCTATGGGATACTTTGTACCTCAACTGTTAAATGATTTCATTTTGAAGGTAGTTTCTTTGGTATCATTAACTGATATGCTAATGATTTCTTGCATGCATATATTAAAAGAAGAAACTAATGTGTCAGCAAATTTTGTGATATCAGCTTTTCTGGCTTGGAGACAGAGAGCACCTAGGATAGCCTTCTTTGAAATAAAGGAATCTGATGAATATGCTATGTTATGCCGATACTCGCTCAATCTGTCGCTATGGGGATCTTAGGATGTGGTGGATGTATGCATGCGTTTGTGCATGCAATGATGGGTCCAACCGCTCGAGACACTTACGAGAAAGCACACATTCTTTTGAGATAAAGAGGGAGACGGTTCGGAGGACATCAAGTGCTGGTACAGACCCATCAAAAAAGGTATGGTACATATTTAAATGACTTAAAAACAGTTGTCTTTGAAATGAGACAAGTGTGAAGTGTATACATTTATTTAATATTGTGTGGTGGGGAATATAATGGATATGTCTCTTCGTTTCAGATGGGTCCCATGTTATTATTCTAGAGACGGGATTTTCTAAGTCTTGAATATCGAAATGTAGTAGTTGACAATTTGAGAGCTTGGGTGGTTATTTAGACTAATTCAGGAGAGTAGAATGATAATTTACAGTTCTTTTGTGGGTCAGACTTAGTTTTTTAAATAAGAATTTTTAATCAATTTGTTCCATTTTATGTTCATCTGGTTTAAGAAATAAATAGCATATTTTTTGTATTTATGTGAACTCATTAGCCTAGTTTGATGTTGCAGAGAGGCTGGCCACTACTAAAAGGTAAGAGTTGCCACTTATGTAGTTTTGATAGGGGGGGTGGTATAGGTTTTGGTGGCAGCGTCTAAAAACTTTTTATATATCTTATAGGCAGTAGGTACGCTAACGAAGAGACTGGTGGCTAGTTAGACATATATTTTTTGAAGGAAAAGGGTTATAATTATGTCACAGGCAACTCGGGGTTTTTCTTTGCTGATTCAAGGGTTTGGTGTTCGAAACGTTGAGTCTCTCTCGCTACACCTCAGATAGTTTAGCGGTTTGGTGATTCGTGAAAACTAGTGTTCCAAAGTTACGGGGAAAAAGTTTAATTTTTGACATATTAAAGTGTTTAGTGGGTGTGGTGAATAGGTTACGCATATGTGCGATGCGTATATGAGTTTGAGTTCCAGTCATATGAAGATGTGAGTGTAATTTTATTGTTTCTTTTTTCCCCTGCTCTCTTTTTATTGGTGATGAATTTGCTGAACGTGTATTCTTATTTTGATGTCTCTCGAGATTCATTGGACATTGGGGAGGTTTTTGTAATAATATGAGCAAGGCTTTTTGGTTGTTGTGAGTTACGCTCTGAGAGAGAGAGGGAAAGAGGCGAGAATCTGAGTGAGTGAGTGTGAGGGAGAGACAGAGATTCGTTTTCGGGCGCTTGGGCGAGTGTGTGAGAGAGAGGGGTGATTTGCTGAGGGAAGCGCCTTTGCATTTATTTCTTTATCTCCTCCCTCTTCTTTTTTGCGTTGTTTTAGTGTGACCGTGTTCTGCTAACAGCTGTTTGTTGGAGGTTTATTGGGTGTGGTGCATGTTCGTTTTTTTTGTTATCTTTTATTTGGGGAAGTTTGTATTAATTTTTCTGGATTGGGTTTTGTGTGTATATAAATAAATTAATGTTACTGAGGTCGGAAAATTTCATAAAACACAAAAGCTTCCGTAAAGACGAAAAATTACGGACGCAAAAGGTTCTACGACTCTGGTCCATCACGTCACGAACGTTAGTGCGTGTATAAGTCCATTTAAGGGAATTATAGATGAAGCGCTTTTACAAGAAGTGCAAATCTTTAGACCAGAACTGTAAACCTAAAAGATAAATCAATGGTAATTCTGTGATAAAATACACTTTGAGGAAACAAATGATTAAAAAAAAGATCTAACAAAAAAAAAAAATCAAATAAATAAAAAGTCAAATAAATCACTTATTATCTTATTTTTTTATTTCAAAAAATTACCAACCCTGACTAAGCCTAAATCTTTGCTAAAATTTATTTTGAGGAAAAAAGGACTGAAAAAAACATCTAATAAATAAAAAAAAATCAAATAAATAAAAAAATAAAAAAAATCACTGATTTTTAAAACATTTTTGATTTTAGAAAAATCACCAACCCTGACTAAAACTAAAACTTTTCTCTGTTACCCCAATGACCCCTGTGACCACTCCAGTACTTGCACATTTGGGAAGACAACAGCGGAAAGGGACCCAATGCCTCCTGGTTCCTGAGCTATGTCGTTTTCAGAGACGTGCAGAGCGGTGACAAGTACGAGTTCATCTGCCATCAGTGGTTGGCTGTTGTGCATGACGACGGACAGGTATGCAGCGGATTAGAATGGAATATATAACAGGAAACTGACGGTGAAAAGGTTTGAAAGGCGTAACAGGAGGTAAACCTCTTCGTTGGCACTTTAAATCAATTGCTAGAGAGGGTGGAAAGGCAGGTAACTAAGGCTAGTCCAAAAAAAGAAGAAGAAAAAACAAATGAATAAAGTAAACATAATCCCACAAATCGCAACAGTCACTGTAAGATTTCAAGTATATTGTATCCAAATTAAAGGTCTTTATATTGCAAGATTTAGCAACGTCACCGATAGACTGAATTCGGCACCCGGGTAAACCGAATATAAATGGCAGAAATCATTTGGGCGGGAATTATATATAGGCGTCATTATGGAGAGTTGCTGGGAATTCTTATCGGCTCGGTGGAAAATTTTCTTTCGTGAGTTGAATCCTCAATGGAACGCGTCTAATAGCTTTCTCTCTCTCTCTCTCTCTCTCTCTCCTCTCTCTCTCCTCTCTCTCTCTCTCTCTCTCTTTCCTTGTCTCATCGAATGAAATTCGGCTTAGTTATAGCGCGATTATATTCTAACATGATGGTCATTAATAATACTCATATAAAACAGTACTTAACATCTGAATAAATGAAGAGTAGGCCTATTGGAAAATGTACCGTGTTGTGTATACATTCTGTTACCAAATCTTGCTTTTTTTTTTTTTTTTTTTTTTTTTTTGTTACAACAGGCATACCTATAGGTCTACATAGGCTCACACTCCACAGAGAAGACGAGATGTGGCGGTTAATCGCAGGGTAGTATGCGAGTATGTGGGGGGAAAGGCCTCATATACACTGATGTAGTGAATAGTGAATTGGTCTACCACCACATGGTGCTTTATAGAGCGCCTATATACCTTCTCAGTCTTATCACACACTCCTGTTCAGAGATTATGCTGTAGGCGCTATACAGAGCCCATCTGCCTATGAACTACGGCCATTTGAATTTGTATAAAAAAGGAAATGAGCCGTGTATTCTTCGTAGAAAGATGCCCATCTTTCTACGAAGAATACACGGCTCATTTCAGGGAATAACAGGATGAAAGGCTAACACAGACGGGAAGCTGTAAAAAAATGTAAAGGAACGTGTAGCCGACAGTTGGCTATGCTCTTAGTTATTTCAAATACACAACCTAGACTCACCAGTTCGAAGTAGACGATGTTGCTGGGAGTCAATGAAGTCCTTAATTAATGAAATCAACATAGACGCTCTAGGCAGGGATTTATTATCAAGATTACGAATGAATTTATGTATTTACAGGAAATTAAGCTGTAAATCGTAGTATTCATGTTTAGAGTGCAGGTGTAGTAAACTATTCGTCTTCCAAGTGTCGTTTATTGTAAAAAGACGAGACACGCGAAGACCCTGCTGCACTGACGGCTAGTACTAAACCCCCATAGGGCATTTCATTTTAAATGATCCCAATTGGTTATCTATATTTGCTTGTGATATAATGACTATACTCTTTAGTTAAAGGAGTTTATTGAAATAGCGTCACACAAATAAGATACACTAAAAGATCGTTGCAACACCCAACGTCATGGAAGTACTGAATTGCAGCAAAAATATGTCAAGAAATTAGGCAGTTTTAAACATATGAATTACATCCAGGAATCACCGATGGCTAAAATCCTGGATAACTTATAATGATTGCTATCATGAGTAGCCAATATGACTTCCCATTGATGTATATATTGGTTGAAAGGTCAAAGTTGGCGCGTTGCTACTCCTGGCCTAATACTCTCTTTCACCATCAGATGGCAGCAGCTGCCGGCCGGCCAAAAGAAAAAAAAAAGTCTTGAATATTGGTGATTAAATTATATTTTCAGAGCCACGGGAGTATTTTTCATGTTGCAAAGATGGGAATCGTGCAGTTGAAATGGTAAAGGTAATTATAATTCACTGTCATCTATTGAAGATGAGTTTTCTTTAGTTTCTTGACGTGGTATAACTGCCGAAATCTTTTGATTGTGGGATTGTAATCTGACGTAAGGCGTTTTTGAACTAGTTTCTTGGAGATATTAACCTTTTCCTACCTTTTATTCTGAAAAAAGGCCAAATCTCGCGAGATTAGAGGGTACTTTGGATAAAAGAGCCCTAGACTATATGGAACAAGGAAAAAAAAGTAGGTCTACTTTAAGAATATCATGTTGAAATCATTTTAAAAAGCTGAAATAATGTATGATTTAAGTATATAATTTCAAGATCCCATAAAGATCCATAGACTATATGAGACAAGGAAAAAAAGTAGGCCTACTTTGAGAACAGTACTTAAGTTGAAACTATTTTAAAAGGTGAAACAATGTATGATGTAGGAATGTAATTTCAAAATCCCGTGATAATGAACTGTATTATTACTTCTCTTAAGATGCAATTGGACTTACTGTGATTTTGAACCATCCTGGGTGATAGCACAGTAAAAAGTAAAGACGATAAAGATGATTAGTGGTGTAGGTAGCTAGGCCATGACGGCTATATTATAACAGTACATATATCATAATTTAGCATTGGCTTTTCGGATTGTGAGGTTTTCCACGTAATCTATTGTTTTTTTAACAGATTGAACCACTATTGGAAGTGGCCAATCAGGAACAGAGAATGCAGTTCTCGCATTTGTACAACACCACCAAGAACAAGAAGATCACTAACGGCCATCTTTGGTTCTCCGTGTTCTTGAGACCGGCTCGCTCGCGGTTCACAAGGTTAGTTGAACCGTTTTTTCCCATTTTCTATATTTTCTTGTCCTTCCGCGTTCGACGTGAAGAAGAAGAGAGAGAGAGCTGTCAAATTCTAATGGTAGTGAACCCTTGATAATTACAGTGATTTGAAAGACAGGTTAGTTGAACCGTTTTTTCCCATATTCTATCTCGTCCTTCCGTGTTCGATGTGAAGAAGAAGAAGAAGAGGAGAGAGAGAGAGTTGTCAAATTTTAATGATAGTAAATCACTGATGAATATAGTGATTTGAAAGATAGGTTAGTTGAACCGTTTTTTCCATTTTCTATATTTTCTCGTCCTTCAGTGTTCGACGTGAAGAAGAAGAAGAAGAAGAAGAAGAGAGAGAGAGAGAGAGCTGTCAAATTCTAGTGGTAGTAAATCACTGATGATTATAGTGATTTGAAAGATAGGTTAGTTGAACAGTTTCTTCCCATTTTCTATATTTTCTCGTCCTTCCGCGTTCTACGTGAAGAAAAAGAAGAAGAAAAGAGAGAGAGAGAGATATGTCAAATTCTATTGGTAGTAAATCACTGATTATAATAATTTGAAAGATAGTTCCTTAAAATCATGAAGAGACTCTAGTGCCAATGAATTTTCTCTATAATTTATATATATATATATAGTATATATATATATATAATATATATATACTATATATACATATATATATATATATATATATATATATATATATATATATATATATATAAGATTATTTAAATAAATCCATCTAAAATGAGTGACTGAAGTGCTGTTGCTTAAAAAGATAATTTCGCTTTATCGGGGAGTAAGCCTACGAACTACTTTGTTGTTGTAGTTGTTGGGGGTTAGGAAAGGTCTATGGAAGCGCCTGAAAAAGGTCGGTAAAAAACGTGATTTGCGTTGAGTTAAAGATACAAGAATTTTTGGATAGGATATTTATGAATTATTTACTGGAATGAAAATGTAAAAAAATAAATCATATGCATGTTATACAGTACAGAAAATTATCTATAATAAAATATAGCGTATTTATTTTAATTTTCATTGGTGAAACAAGGCTCTATTTGGCCATAGATTTTAGTACGTTTTAATTTACATCAAGTTGGGAACATAATGTTTACGACTTATGCATAAGAGGAAAATCTTGCATGCGTCCAGAGTGAGCTGCAGGTCGGATCACGCCTTGTTTAGGCCTGCTTGGAGGAGTGAAAGTAATGACTTGTAAATAGGCTGTGCCTTTATTTTAATGAAAAAATGAAGTTAATAAATATCTTGTACGCCATTTAATGCAATAGAAAGGTCTGAAATATCAGCCAAAATTCTTTATTATAAACGTCATCTTTTGCTTATCACTTTCTATAGATGTTCCCCATAGGGGTAGTACCTCCACTGCAGGCATTCCTAAAGGTTCATTGCAGCGTCCCTTCGGCCCCTAGCTACAACCACTTTCATTCCTTTTAATGTACCTCCATTCATATATTCTATTTCTTCCATCGGGCTTTCCACCCTCTCTAACATTTGTTTCTTGGTGCAGCTGCTTTGAGGTTTTCCTCCTGTGACGCCTTTCAAACCTTCTTGATGTCAGTTTCCCTTTCCAGCGCTGAATGACCTCATCGTAGGTCAAAGATCTATCTTCCCCTTCGGCCTCATGTTTCTTATAATCCAGCCTAATCGTTTCTTCCCCCAGGTGCCAACGAGTGGCCTCTTGTTTCGCCCTGCTATTCCTCTCCATGTTGGTGAATGTCATGTGGTACGAACGAATTTGGGACCATTTCACCTGAGTCCTGAGCAGGTAGGTTGAAATGAGCGTTTAGGGTTTAGCTAGAAAAAAATAAATCAAGTTCTATGAAAGTTTTCAGTCGTCATATTTTATCTGTCACAAATAGACAATCAATTTTTATTTTCTGATGACATCCAAAACGAGTTTTCTTGCCTTAATATATTTTTCCAGTTTCTGCCCGTCACTAAAATTCAGACTATTTTTATTTTCTGATGCCTTCTAAGATATATTTTCTAGTCGTAAGTACCTTTTTGTAGCTTCTACCTGTCACAATTATGTTTCCAGGCTCCTTCTAAGATATATTTTCCAGTCTTAAGTTATTTTTCCAGTTTTTAGCTTTCATGATTATGTTTCCAGGATCCTTCTATGATATATTTTCCAGTTTTAAGTAATTTTTCCAGTTTTAAGTCATTTTCCAGTTTTCAGCTGCCACAATTATGTTTACAGGGTCCTTCTAAGATATGTTTTCCAGTCTTAAGTCATTTTTCCAGTTTTTAGCCGTCGCAATTATATTTCCAGTTCATGCATATGTTGAGCAAATTGATCGTGTTTCCTCCCTCCTTCCTGATCGTCTTCTTCTTCCGCAAATCGAGAATTGAAAAGGCCTATGAGAGGAATCGTAAGTAGTCAAATGTAAAATCTACTATACATTGCTATATACGCTAAACCTTCTAAAAAGCCACTGAGTGTCACAAAGTTAATTTCCATACACAAACATATTGTTCCAGTTCGCTCCAGGATTTCGTTGCACGTAAATATTTATCAGAATCTGTCGCATGCAATATATATGCAAGCGAACTAAGATTGCAAAATCATTTTGATTGGCGTCTTGAATGACAGACTAACTTCAGAAATATGCCTTATCTTGAGCAACGTTGACACGAGAATTTCCCATTTTAAACAATCCCCCCCCTCCCCAGGTGCCGAGAAGGGAGCTGATGATGATGAGGAGGAGGAGGACGAAAGGGAGTAAAATGAAGACGAAAATGAAGGAAAAGTCGTCAAGAAGAAGGTGTAAGTGAGATGATAGTAATAATGATAAGTGCATGATGTGTTTTCTTTATCAGTCAACATCCCTGCATACATTTCTTATGGTTCTTTGCAGCGTGCCTTCCTTAAAGCTCATAGCTACAACCCCTTTCATTCGTTTTTCTGTACCTCCTTTCTTATTCTCTTTCATCTTACTCTCCCCCCTCTCCTAACAATTGATTCGTAGTGCAACTGCTTTGAGGTTTTCCTCCTGTTACACCTTTCAAACCTTATTACTGTCAATTTCCCTTGATTTTTCTTTGATAACATACTCACTGGATCCTTTTTATGGTCCTTCTTTCACATGAAATGCAGTATTTTCATGGGTAAGAATTTGGTCAGGGAATGACTCTAGACATTTCAATCTTTTTCAGAATTACTCTCTCAATCCCACATTCATGGAAACTTTAATATAAGACACAAGCATCTTTCCCTTTTTACTTCAATTGGTGTCTATTATTCAGTGAAATTCCCATTATGATAACTGAAGGACTTTTTTTCTCATTTGATTCTTTGCTTTTCAATACTGAGGTAAGAATGGCTAACAATTGTAAAGTCACCTTGGCCAGTAATTCTTTATTTTTACTTTCATTACAGTGAATTAAAGTGTTGCACAGTTCAGCTCTTTGGATAACATCCAGCACTAAACTGTTCTGTAGACAGTAGGCCGTTCAGGATTTTGAGGAATGTCTAAACATCATCGTTTGGGCTTAATTTATACCTAGTGAAACTCTTGATAAACATGTCGTGTCCATTAGCTAGTTGCGAATCTAATTGCTAATTGATAAGAGTAGTGAAACTTTTGGCAAACATGTCGCACCCATTAGCTAGTTGCCAATCTAATTGCTAATCGATAAGATTAGTGGAACTCTTGGCAAACATGTCGCGTCCATTAGCTAGTTGCCAATCTAATTGCTAATTGATAAGATTAGTGAAACTCTTGGCAAACATGCCACGTCCATTAGCTAGTTGCCGGTCTAATCGCTAATTGATAAGAATAGTGAACTCTTGGCAAACATGTCGTGTCCATTAGCTAGTTGCCAATCTAATTGCTAATTGAGAAGAGTTCTCATATTAAGACAGTTCGCGCACCTTTTCCGTAGCTATATTCCTATAAGAGTTTCATCATCCTCCATCAATACCCTACTTCTCAGCTCCTTTGCTTTCCAGAAAGAACAAAAAATTCGTACTGCCGTGGTGGACGAAGATCTTCGCTCGGTTGCTGGTTGTTGCCTGCATTGTCGTCTCCTTCTTCTTCCTCCTGATGTACAACATCATGTTCGGGAACACGAAGACTACGAAGTGGATAACCTCCCTCATCATTTCATTCTTCTCCTCCGTTCTGTTCGTCCAGCCACAAAAGGTGAGATGGTGGGATTGATTTCTGAAAAGCAAAGACACCCTGGGTGCAGGTTCCTGAAGTGTAACCAAGTTTACTGAACCTTCCCTGAGAAAATAATCCCATTATGTTTCCCACACCCAAATTACAATGAGAGTAGTGTTTTTGGACTAACCTAACGTAACCCAACCTAACCTAACCTACCTAACCTAACCTATAGAATCTTCTTGAAAGTAATCTCATTATGTTTCCCACACCCAAGTTACCGGTTGGGTAGGTTTTTGAACTAACCTAACCTAACCTAGGGGCATAGAAAAGAAAAGAAAAGAAAAAAACTTAGGCTGGTGCAAGACTAGTGTATGTTGGGAATTTTGAAAGTAGGTAAAGTTCAGTGGGAAATGCTTTCCATGCTGTTTTTACATGAAACGGGCATATATGGGGGTTTTGATATTGTTGGCTGTGAGCTTCAAGTGACAGTCATGGGGTTCTATTTTCGATTCGTGATAGCCTTCTTCAGAGGACTTATTACCATTCAGGCACGCGAACCAAATCAAATTGTTTGCCCTCAATCACTTGGGCAGCTGACATGACAAATCTGGTGATTCACTGCATGCATGGATTCTGCAGTCTGATGAGACTGATTTCATATGAGAAGTCTTGCAAACATTTTCTTGAATGAATGCTGTGACAGCAATATTCTCACCATGTACACATTACCTCACTGAGGCTGTAGCTTTAGGAATGAAGTATGAACAAAAGACCTTTATCTCTGATCAATGTTCGTTTACCTGTCTGCAGATTTTCTTGACGTCGCTCTTGGTGAGTGCCATATTCAAGTCCGTGGATCTGGATGAAGATGATGCTGACGAAGACGAAGAGGGGCCGAATCTGGAACAGGATGAAATATGGCTTCATCCAGGTACATGGGTCTCGTCCATTGAGTTTCTGGGAGTTTGTTATGTATAGTTCTCAATGAGAATGAACCTGAAGTATACTTTGCCTTTTGCAGGGGAGAGAATGGAGAAAACCTTCAAAGCGAAGAAAGTGGACAAAGAGACTCTGCAGAAGCTGTGGCCGCACGCAAGAAAGAGGTGGAGATGTGGTCGATCATCAAAGAGATCATCGTTTACGCTACCTTCATCTGATTACTTCTCATCCTCTCTTATGGCAACAGATAATCTCACTTATGGCAACAAGGAATTTCTTATGCCATTAGGTTATCTAGCTTATGGCAACGAGCAATTTTTTTTGCCATAATGTTATCTTACTTATGGCAACAAGGAATTTCTTATGCCATAAGGTTATCAGTCACTTGTGCCAACAGTTAATCTCTCGTATAGCAAATGATAGTCTCACATTTAGCAATAGGTAATCTCACTTATGGCAACAAATAATTCATTATGCCATTAGGTTATCTCACTTATGGCAACAGTTAATCTCTTGTATAGCAAAAGATAGTCTCACATTTGCCAACAGGTAATCTCACTTATGGCAAAAGATAATCTCACTTGCGACAAGAAGTAATTTCGCTTATGGAAACAGGGAATCTCACTTATGGCAACAAGTAATCTCTCTTATGGCAACAAGTAATTTTTATGACATCAGGTTATCTCACTTATGGAAACAGGTAATCTCTCGTATAGTAAAAGATAATCTCATTTATGGCACCAGGTACTCTCACTTATGAAAAAAGATAAACTTACGACAGTCGGAAATCTCACCTATAACAGGTAAAGTCACTTATGGCAAAAGAAAATCTCTTATGGCCACAGGTAATCTCGTTTATGACAACCGGTGATAGGTAATTGCTCTTATGGCAGCAAGTAATCTCATTTGCAGTAATAGGTAATCGCTCTTAAGCAATATGTGATCTCACTTGTGGCAATAGGTAATCTCACTTGTGGCAACAGGTAATCTCACTTATGGCAACAGGGAACCTCATTCCAGTTGAAGAATTGTCTTTGAGAGACTGTTCTTAACTGAAGGCGACGAATTAAATTCAGGATTGTCCTAACTCTGGCATAATAACTGAATTTCAATTTTTGTCGCTTTCAGAGATCCCAACGCCTTCCTCCTGAAGTAGACCTTGAAGAACTCGTTTCTCCATGAGGTAATGGATGACGAGACGGAGTTCATGCTGGTAAGGCAAAAGTGTCAGGTCTGATTATGTAAGGTTATCAGTTATCATCACACAACAATCTTAAAACAGAATCTTCATAATTTTGTTTTTGTAGTTAGAGAAACTAACACGCTCTCAGCAGTGCAGGTCAGTCAGACTGATATTTTCACTTGTTTCTATATTTTCATTTTTATGTTAACCAACTAACACGCTCTGGGGGAGTCTGTCGTTTTGCAACTTGAGACTAACTAACATGCTTCTCAGGTCCCTTTTGCTTAGCGGGTAAAAAGTCAGACGCTTTTCTTTATTCTTTTATTGAGCAGGTGAGGAACTATCGAACACGCTTCTCTGTATTCTTTTGTTGAGCAGATAAGGAACTATCTAACATGCACCTCTTTATTCTTCTGTTTTGCAGGTGACATACGCGGATAGGCTATGGGAATATTTATACTCGGGCTTCATGACGGACATACACGCTGGCTTGCTGTACAATGGAGACCCACCCTACAGTTTGCGAGGTTACTTCGACGACTGGTGCAACCCGAGTCATGGGCTATGTTATCATCAGGCAAATTCGGATCAAGGAAAACACATGCAGGTGAATCACTTGTCCCACGCGATGCCGAAATATCACCCCTTCTGTCATCCTCGGTCGTTTTTTAGCTTTCAGCGGCACTTTTCAGCTTTTTGAGGTGTCCTAGCTAGTCCTTAACCTTTGACCTTTGCAGTTTTTTGGTTTCTGTAAGCGAAAGCCGTTGAGATTACTATTTGTCTGTCTGTCTGCACTTTTTCTATCCGCCCTCAGGTCTTAAAAACTACTGAGGCCATAGGGCTGCTAATTGGTATGTTGATCACCCACCCTCCCAACGCCGGAAATATGATAAAAGCCATAAGCACATGGGCAGTGCCAGTAATCAGATACAGTGCAGGAATAGTGGAATGGACGAAGGCAGAACTCCGCAACATAGACCAGAAAACTAGGAAACATATGACAATACACAAAGCACTACACCCAAGAGCAAATACGGACAGACTATACATAACACGAAAGGAAGGAGGGAGAGGACTACTAAGCATAGAGGACTGTGTCAACATCGAGAACAGAGCACTGGGGTAATATTTGAAAACCAGTGAAGACGAGTGGCTCCAGAGTGCATGGGAAGGAGGACTGATAAAAGTAGACGAAGACCCAGAAATATACAGAGACAGGAGAATGACAAACAGAACAGAGGACTGGCACAACAAACCAATGCACGGACAATACATGAGACAGACTAAAGAACTGGCCAGCGATGACACATGGCAATGGTTACGGAGGGGAGAGCTAAAGAAGGAAACTGAAGGAGTGATAACAGCAGCACAAGATCAGGCCCTAAGAACCAGATATATCCAAAGAACGATAGACGGAAATAACATCTCTCCCATATGTAGGAAGTGCAATACGAAAAATGAAACCATAAATCACATAGCAAGCGAATGTCCGTCACTTGCACAGAACTAGTACAAAAAGAGGCATGATTCAGTGGCAAAAGCCCTCCACTGGAGCCTGTGCAAGAAACACCAGCTACCTTGCAGTAATAAGTGGTACGAGCACCAACCTGAAGGAGTGATAGAAAACGAGCAGGCAAAGATCCTCTGGGACTATGGTATCAGAACAGATAGGGTGATACGTGCAAATAGACCAGACGTGACGTTGATTGACAAAATCAAAAAGAAAGTATTATTCATTGATGTCGCAATACCATGAGGCACCAGAGTTGAAGAGAAAGAAAGGGAAAAAATGGATAAGTATCAAGACCTGAAAATAGAAATAAGAAGGTTATGGGATATGCTAGTGGAAATTGTACCCATAATCATAGGAGCACTAGGCACGATCCCAAGATCAATGAAAAAGAATCTGGAAAAACTAGAGGCTGAAGTAGCTCCAGGACTCATGCAGAAGAGTGTGATCCTGGAAACGGCACACATAGTAAGAAAAGTGATGGACTCCTAAGGAGCCAGGATGCACCCCAGAGCCCCACACTATAAATACCACCCAGTCGAATTGGGGGACTGTGATAAAGCAAAAAAAAATAATAATAACAATAATAATAATAATGTACATTTCCTACTTTCTCTTTTAGGCTCAACTGGACGACATATATATTAGCATCACTGCTGCTTTGGAGTCCTAGTTTTTTGAAGTCCTAATTCTTTGGAGTCTTTGTTTTTTGAGGTCCTAATTCTCTGGAGTCTTGGTTTTCTGAAGTCCTAATTCTTTGGAGTCTTTGTTTTTTGAAGTCCTAATTCTTTGGAGTCTTGGTTTTCTGAAGTTCTAATTCTTTGGAGTCTTGGTTTTCTGAAGTCCTAATTCTTTGGAGTCTTGGTTCTTTAAAATCTCAACTCTTTCTTAGGCATAAAGTGATTTCACCTCGATGGTTGTCAATAATGTTATATATCATTTCTGTTTGTTAACTGCTAAAAATTTTTATGTTCCGAGGACGAAAGATGATACTAAAATCTTGATAACTTTCTGAACTATAAATAATATTCACCAACGTCCCGAAAGATTTTTTTTGCATACTTTGAAAACAAGTAGCTTAAAACATTAGTAGTTTTGATTTCAAATGCATATAGTTTTATGATATAGGGGAAAAAGATAGTTGGGAGTATCAGAAATACAGATAACAGTGTGCTAAGGATGAACTGGGAATCATATAACGAAGGATGCTTAGTCACTCCTAATGATATTTAAAGGAAAATCCTTGTTAGTACACCTGTGGTTCATTTAAAACAGACAAAATGTGCTAAACTACGTGTATAAATTTGGGAAAAAGTATTAATCTATAAATATAAATAAAAAAATGTATGAATCTTTAAATATTAAATTCTGCAAAATGTATTAATCAATGAATATAAATTAAGGAAAATCTATTAATCTATAAATATAAATATGAAAAAATGTATTAATCTATATATACAAATTTATGAAAATTTATTAATCAATAAATATTAATTCAGAAAAATGTATTAATCAATAAATATAAATTTAGGAAAAAGTATTAATCTATAAATATAAATTTAGGAAAATGTAATAAACCTATAGATATAAATTTAGGAAAATGTATTAAACCTATAGATATAGATTTTAAAAATTTATAAACCTATAAATATAAATTTGGAAAATGTATCAACCTATAAATATAAATATAGGAAAATATATTTATCTATAAATGTAGATTTTAAAAATGTATAAATCTTTAAAGATAAATTTAGGAAAATGTATAACCTATAGATATAAATATAGGAAAATGTATTAAACGTATAAATATAAATTTAGGAATATATTCTAATCTACAAATATAAATTCATGGAAAAATATCCATGCGAATTGCAGGTATTTTTCTAAACGATTATTTTGACTGTAAGAGACAAGTGTAAAATTATTATTATTATTATTTTATTTTTTTTTTTTTTTGCTCTATCACAGTCCTCCAATTCGACTGGGTGGTATTTATAGTGTGGGGTTCCGGGTTGCATCCTGCCTCCTTAGGAGTCCATCACTTTTCTTACTATGTGTGCCGTTTCTAGGATCACACTCTTCTGCATGAGTCCTGGAGCTACTTCAGCGTCTAGTTTCTCTAGATTCCTTTTCAGGGATCTTGGGATCGTGCCTAGTGCTCCTATGATTATGGGTACGATTTCCACTGGCATATCCCATATCCTTCTTATTTCTATTTTCAGGTCTTGATACTTATCCATTTTTCCCTCTCTTTTTCTCCAACTCTGGTGTCCCATGGTATTGCGACTGAGTGATACTTTCTTCTTGACTTTGTCAATCAACGTCAAGTCTGGTCTGTTTGCACGTATCACCCTATCCGTTCTGATACCATAGTCCCAGAGGATCTTTGCGTGATCGTTTTCTATCACGCCCTCAGGTTGGTGCTCGTACCACTTATTACTGCAAGGTAGCTGATGTTTCTTGCACAGGCTCCAGTGGAGGGCTTTTGCCACTGGTTCTGTGCAAGTGCCGGGCATTCGCTTGCTATGTGGTTTATGGTTTCATTTTTCGTATTGCACTTCCTACATATGGGAGAGATGTTTTTTTCCGTCTATCGTTCTTTGAATATATCTGGTTCTCAGGGCCTGATCTTGGGCCGCTGTTATCATTCCTTCAGTTTCCTTCTTTAGCTCTCCCCTCTGTAGCCATTGCCATGTGTCATCGCTGGCTAGTTCTTTAGTCTGTCTCATGTATTGTCCGTGCATTGGTTTGTTGTGCCAGTCCTCTGTTCTGACATAGAAAAGAAAATAATAAATATTTTACCTTCATTTTATGCAAATTATGACGTGTTGTTGGTCGAGAGAGATTCTTTAAGAGATTAATAGCAATTTTCCACGGTCAAATGGAAAGAGAGAGATTATACGACTGATGTATATATATATATATATATATATATATATATATATATATATATTATATATATATATATATATATATATATATAGTCAGTTAAAAACTTAAATTTTTATGTAAAACCACCAACTTTTTATTTCTCATCTCGTCCTCCTATTTTCTCTCTCTCTCTCTCTATCTCTCTCTCTCTCTCTCTCTCTTTCCAACCTTTTATCTCTTGATCTTTATCAATTCCAACGAGACGTAGCTATTCCACATGTCGGCACACACCATCTTTCCCAATTCGCAGCCAACGGACGAAAACAAAGTCTTTTGTCATTTTTAAAGCTGACTTTTGTGATTTGCCGACATGATAGTAAAAAAAAAAAAAAAAGTTTTCAGAAAAAAAGGTTGAGTCTTAATGTTTGATCCCGCCCACCCCCACAAAAAATTAGCAACCATGCAAGACTCACTAAATTACTATCACCCATTTTCTACCAACATTAGATGAATTCAAATTTAATTCCAAAAAGTTTATCGATATACATCAAATGGAGGTTAGATGAAACGAGGTGTTGCCACTAACAAATGCAACGGCAAACTAGACCTCAAAATGTGGCGGTATTCTTTTTAAGTAAACAAACAGCGACAGTCGTGACATCTGGTGGGCGTGATCGCGAGTCTTCAACAAGACTAAACAATTATAGTGGATGTTCATTGGCTGATGTTTTGAAAAGATATCTGAAATTACGCATCAAACAAATGGCGATATGAGATTGTAAGCAATTTGGCAGCTTTAGCATATTCTGGTCAGTCATTACTTTTATTACTTTTTTATACATGTTAAGTATATGTATATATTACTAAAAAGACACTAGGCTTAACGTTAGTATGACGATCTTTGTGTGGTGCTTGAGTTCGTATTTTAATTTTAGGGACGCCATATCTCAAAAACTAACCCTATAATTGTCTTGAGAATAATCCTATTATGTGTCCCACACCCAATTTACGTAGTAGTCACTAACAGAACGCAACCTAACCCAACCTATCCTCAACTAAACTAACCTAACCTAGGGGCATGGCAGATAAAAAAAAAAGAGGTCTGGTGTAATACTACCCTACATCTCAGGAACTTGCAACCGCTTTTACAGATTGTGGTAAAGTTTGTGGTTAAATTCAAAGATGGTGAATTTGGTTGAACCTGGATGATGGTTTTGACACCATACAAAACAAAGGATGGAGCTGATGAGGTGATGTACTTGTTTGTCAGCGAACAGGATCGTTATACAGACAGTTGTGTGAGCTGATGCAGACCCAGTCATTAGTCTTACAACCCTACACTTTTCATTTTATTGTATATTAACATCTGCATCTACTGTACTACTTATGACAATAGGCCTACGTCTTCCAATCAAAAAGAGAGTATTAACAAAATGGTAACAGAAAAATAATTCAACTGAGCATAAAAATCTCTATAGATTGTGATAGCTAAGATATTGTCTAGTATATGGCAATATTAACAAAAAGGTAACACAGGAAACCTTATTATTCAATTAGGCAAAAGAGTTATTTCTATAATTCAGCTAAGCTTGGAAGCCTCCTTAGATTGTGACAACTAAGATAAAACAACAATCAGTCTCTTGGCTTCCTAACAAAGATAAAAGACTGTCAAAGAGAGACTGTTGGCAGGCTATGAAATCTGAAAATCAAAGAAGTTCCTGGCTCTCTCAGCAGAGACATTTCCAGAAGACGAGACTGGAAAACGATGTAAAAAAATGTTTGTAGCTCAAAAACTGCTCTTCGTCCTCTTTCCTCTCTTCTGAATGTTTGACGGTCTGATCTTTTTCACTTTTCCGTTCCAAAGACTGAAATTCCATTTCAGCACGAGAGAGAGAGAGCAGGAGGAGAGAGATGGAGAGGAGGAGAGGAGGAGAGAGAGAGAGAGATTGTAACAGCAATTTAAAAAAAAAGATCGAATGATCTTGCCCCCAAAGATGGAAGATTGAATATTAATAACAAGATCTTGAGAGAGAGAGAGATGAGAGAGAGAGAGAGAGAGAGAGAGAGAGAGAGAGAGAGATGTAACAGCAATTTAAAAAAAAAATATCGAATGATCTTGCGGAAAGATGGGAAGATTGCATATTCATAACAAGATCATTGAGAGAGAGAGAGAGAGAGAGAGAGAGAGAGAGAGAGAAGATGAAGAGAGAGACGAGAGAGAGAGAGATGTAACAGCAATTTAAAAAAAAATATCGAATGATCTTGCGGAAAGATGGGAAGATTGCATATTCATAACAAGATCATTGAGAGAGAGAGAGAGAGAGAGAGAGAGAGAGAGAGAGAGAACTACAATATACTTTTAATATTTAATAAACATGCATTCAGATGACAAAATAGGATATTTATAACAGGAACATTGAGAGAGAGAGATATAACTGCAATATTTAAAAAAACATATGGATTGCATATTCATATTAAGAATATTGAGAGAGAGAGAGAGAGAGAGAGAGAGAGAGAGAGAGAGAGAGAGAGAGAGGGAGAACTGCAATTTATCATTAATAGATTCTTCATTTTACCTAGGAGTCACGGTAATGACCTATTACCAAAGTCAAAGAGGTCATACATTTCCTGGTTGTGCTACTTTGACTCCGTCTTTTTTAAATCAGTTCAAGGCTACAGAGGTCAATGTCAAGATAAAAAGGTCACGTGAGTTCAAATGGATTATGCCTGACATCAAATGGTTTTCATTTCTTCAAATTGACAACTCATAACGGTAATTATTAGTAATTACGGACGCATAACCACACCATGTTTGACCTTCAAAGGTTAAGTGTCAATCACAGATTTTTGTTAATTCGATTGCATCATAGCTGGCTGTAATTGTGTTGATTTGTTGCAACATATGTAATACCACTTTTCATCATCAGAGTTCAAGGTTATTGGAAAGTTTCTAATCATTGAAATATATTTTTATCATTGCATTTCGTCAGTTCAGAGTCACTGAAGACTATCATATTGATTCAGCAACCTAACTGTCAGATTGATTCAGCAACCAAACCACCACGACGCAAATGGAAACAAGAGACCACTTCATAATTCCTTACCAAGTCCCATGGCGTCTCTCTAGGCGTCAATTAGCTGGGGATGATTTTTTGGAAGTGAAGATATACCCGCAGTGATTTTCCATTCATACATAATCCCAAGCTTCGTATTTCCCCCCGGCCATCGTTTTTTTTTTTTTTTTTTTTTTTTTTTTTTTTTTTTTTTTTTAAAAGAGGCTTAAGGCCCCTTCTTGAATAGTGCCTATGAATCAGCTCATTAAAGTCTTCTGTGTTTCGAGTGCCGTAGAAGACGAGGGCGACTGTCATGTAGAGAGATTGTTAAGAATTGAAATTAAAAAAAAAGCGGAGTTAGATAATCCTAGACTATCTTATAACTGAGATTTTTAGAGTCAAGTGCTTGACCTAAAACCGTTTTTCTTCATGTCCAGAGAACTTTGTTGCGAGTAGAGGATTATCATACGATCTTAATCGTTTCCATTTTAGTGCTCAAGGGTTTCTATGAATAAATATCTTGGTTATATAAAGCAGTAAATGTTAGACAAAGCAGTTTAACCTTTTTATAATAGCCAACAGTTTGTATGTAAGTATATCTTGGTTATACAAAGCAGTAAGTGTTAGACAAAGCAGTTTAACCTTTTTATACGTAATAGTCAGCGGTTTATATGTATACTATCTTGGTAATGCAAAAGTAGAAATTGTTAGACTAAGCTGTATAACCTTCTTATAAAGCCAAGGGTTTGTATGCATACATATCTTTGTTATACAAAGTAGTAATTGTTAGACAAAACAGTTTAACCATTTTATAATAGTCAGCGGTTTATACTTATACATATCTTGGTAATGCAAAGTAGTAACTCTTAGGCATGGGAGTTATAACCTATTTTTTTATAGCTAGGTGTTTGTATGCATACTTTTCTTGGTTATACTGAGCATTAAATGATAGGGAAAATCATTTATAATCTCTAATTACATTTACGAACTCTTCTGTAGCACTACTTTCTGATTTCCCCACAATCTTACGTGTCCCATTTTAACCAAAATCAGTGAACCTCTTGTCAAGGCCTTTCACGTTTGAGAGAGAGAGAGAGAGGCTGAAAAAATAGGTAAAAGGGAGTCTCTCTCTCTCTCTCTCTCTCTCACTACACTCGACTAACGCCTGTCAAGGTGCTGCCATGGTAACCGCCAAGCCCTATTCTATAGTCCCGTCGGTTTTCGCTTACTCGGGGAGTAAGCATACAAACTATTTTGTTGTTGTTCTTCTTCCTGGGGGTAGAGGGGGAAGGTAAGCCCTATGGAAGACCATAAAAAGATCTGGAAAAGGTGTTTTGCGTTGAGTTAAAGATACAGGAATCTTAGGATAGGATATTCATGATTTGTTTATTAAGATGAAAATGTAAGAGATAAATAATGTGCATGTTAAACAGTATAGAACAACTGTTTATGATAAAATATAGCGTATATATTTTAATTTTCGTTGGTAGAACAATGCTCTATTTGACCGTATTTTAGCGTGCGCTCTGCGTAAGCTGGAGGTCGAATCACGCCTTTTTTTCACGAAGGGAATTAGAGGTCCTCACTTGTTCCTCTTCTATTCACAAAGATCAGTATGAAATACTATAGATATCTATATCTATAGATATAGATATGTTTACTTTAGTGTTTCTGTCCAATATCAGTCACATATAGCATTCAGACTTTATGATTTTGCCTAAGGGATGTTCCTGGAACCAAAGGTCCTCGCTGGCATAAGGCTGTCTTCATTTAACAACGAAAGAATTATATGAATTATAACAGATGAGACTTCAAGATTTTATCTGTTTGATCGAGTTTTTCCAGACCAAGCCGTAAGCTCCCCGTAGGCAGGAGAGAGAGAGAAAGAGAGAGAGAGAGAGAGAGAGAGAGAGAGAGAGAGAGAGAGAGAGAGGTTAAAAAGGAAAAGAGACAGAGCTCTCTCACTGATACCTTCAAGCATAGTGTTATTCAGTGTTTTATAGAGTATTCGACTCTCTAGTCATTACAGCCCACAAATCACATTTATTCGCAGAAATAAATAACGCCGCTTGTCACTGTCTCACGTTGCAGCATCTTGATTAGATTGAATTTTTCGAACGAATCGAAGCTCTGATATATTAGATTCTCGGACTTCCAGTCGCGTATTGATGATGAGTCGATGGCTCTTGATTGGTTGATATTGATTATAAATATATATATATATATTATTAGGAATATATATATAATATATATTATTATATATATATATATATATAATATATATATATCTATATATATATATAAATATTAATAAATATTATAATATATATATATATATATATATATATATATATATATTCTATATATATATATATATATATGCTTAATTAAAAAATCACAGTAGATGCACGTGACTTCATAAATAAGCGAATACCACGGGAAAATGATAGTCAGAAATCCAAGCGCTTTCGTCTTTACTCAGACATCGTCAAGGAGCTACTAAAGTACAATTGGGGAGGAAGGTCTCAGATACAAACAAGATCGGGAATACCAGATGGTTAATCATCAAAAGGGTAAAAATTAAAAGGGATAATCCAGGATTATCGGATATCACACGGTCACAAACTTAAACAGATTCTGACCCTAACCGAAATTACAAAGTATCTTTACAGTCCAAAACATGTAAAAACTGAATATATTAATTTGTTGCTTATATTTATCTACAACTTTTTTCATTATGAAAGCATCAAGTTTAAATAAACCAAGACTTAAATTTAGAGCATTTCTATTATTTGACCTTATGATGAAAGGTTTTTAGATATTCCTAGAATTTTAAAGCTTTTTAACATAAATGTTGTTTTCAGTAATATTAATGTCAAGAGGTTAGTAATCAAAAATTCTCCTAAAGATCTTCCAGGCTGCATATATGAAATTCCTTGCAAAAAGTGTGATAAAGTCTATTACGGACAGACCGGCAAATCTCTTTCACAGCGTCTCAAGCAACATCAATATTCTGTGAGAACTGGGCAAATATCGATTGCATTATTCGTACATATGAGAGATTTAGACCATCCTATTAACTGGAGTCAAGCAAGAGCCTTAGTCCCATGTAATAACACAGTTAAAAGGAATATCATTGAATCTTGTTTTATCAAGTCAAATAATAGAAATGTTCTAAATTTAAGTCTTGGTTTATTTAAACTTGATGCTTTCATAATGAAAAAAGTTGTAGATAAATATAAGCAACAAAATTAATATATTCAGTTTTTACATGTTTTGGACTGTAAAGATACTTTGTAATTTCGGTTAGGGTCAGAATCTGTTTAAGTTTGTGACCGTGTGATATCCGATAATCCTGGATTATCCCTTTTAATTTTACCCTTTTGATAATTAACCATCTGGTATTCCTGATCTTGTTTGTATCTGAGACCTTCCTCCCCAATTGTACTTTAGTAGCTCCTTGACGATGTCTGAGTAAAGACGAAAGCGCTTGGATTTCTGACTATCATTTCCCCGTGGTATTTGCTTATATATCTATATATATATATATATATATATATATATATATACATATACTTTTTTTTGCCCCGTGAGGATCAGTGCCGTCAGTGTTCCTCTCGCGGTGCACTGTAGCAGGCATTACTATAGGGTGTTAGCGGCGTCCCCAAAGGTCCAAAGTTGTACCCGCTTTCTTTCTCCAGGTGTGCTGTCCAGCCTCTTTGGCGTTTTCAGTTAGTTCCACCTTCGGATCCTTGTTCTTCCAAACCTTTCTTAGGCGATTAATGCCCGCCACTGACACAGTGCCTGGCTTGACAACATAAATTAAACAAAATCAATCTAACTCCTTTTTTTTTTTTGTTTTCTTGATTGCAACATGAAAATAGGTAAATAGACGACCTGAATTTCATTATATCAATACAACTTCAATTTGTGTTGCTGATTGCAACTTGAAAACATAAAAAAACAGTCGACATGATTTTCTTGAAATCAAATCAGTTAATTGTTGATGATTGCAACATGAAAATAGATAAATAGATGGCCTGAATTTCATGAAATCAAATCAGTTAATTTTTGTTGCTGGTTGCAACATGAAAGTAGGTAAATAGACGGCCTGAATTTCATGAAATCAAATCAGTTCATTTTTGCTGCCGATTACCAACACACGACCCGATAATTTTAACCATGGATAAAAATAAAAAAACTACTGAGGCTTGAGGGCTGCAATTAGGTGTGCTTGATGATTGGAGGGTGGATGATCAACATACCAATTTGCAGCCCTCTAGCCTCAGTTGTTTTTAGGATCCGAGGGCGGAAAGAAAAAAAGCGGATGGACAAATGAACAAAAGCTACATGTTTGAAAAGAGAATATATTAGCCCATTTTTCAGTTTTGAGTGAAGTCGTCCCTGGAAGGAGATTTGCTCAGAAAATAGATAACTAATTGCATGGACTTTAAACGGTGCGAGTTTCGCTACAGTCTCTATATAATCGCCTTTTCTGAAAGAGCGGAGAGAGGCCACGAATACACAAATATCCAAATATGCATTTGTACACTGAAAGACAAACTTGCAAAGAAATGCAGTGTTCTGAAAAAGATCATAGGATTCTGAAAACGTTGAAAAGAAAGAATTCACAACAAAAGGATCTTAAGACATAAGAACTCATTCGCTTTTCAATGATATATACGTTGCAATGTGTAGCTACCTACTTATTTTACCTCTCACTGCTTAATGTCAGCTGTGTGCAATGTTGCTTTTATTGTTTGCATTCTGGAAAAGATAGCCTGTTGTAATGTACACACACATATATATAAACTTGTTTTCTCGCGCGTATGCATCCATTCGTACCTCTACGTAGGTCAGGGGTGTTTAACCACTTGATGACTCCAGAACTCTAATGAATTGCCCAATATGGTCCCATAACTCCTGTAATTAAGTCCACTCAAGTCCTATTTGTTGACAATGTAAATTAATCAAAATACTTAGTCTAATACATACATGACCCCAGCTTTAAGAAAAAAAAGAAGAAAAAAAAAAAAAACACACAATAATGTCTTTGTCATGGAACAATGTAGGTATGATTATTAAAATGTTCCAGTGACCACTTGCTCCCTGGAGCGGTCGGTCTGCAGATGCCAGAATAGTGACGTGAATAGTGCTCTCTGGAAGCAAGTGAACAAGACGTGCTCGTTTGTCGTCAGTCCCGGGATGCTGAAATGTTTCCTGGAATCGTGTAACTAGCTGTTCCAGATTATAAGAATCTAATAATGACATTTATTCTTGTCTAGGAAGTTCAGTAAACATGATTTCGTCATTAATGAATCTCATTTTAAAATTTATTGTGTATTTATTGAGAGAGAGAGAGAGAGAGATCCGGTATAATCCGTAGTCTGGGTCGACGAGCTAACCCTCTGAAATAAGATACCACTGCTAGAGAGAGAGAGAGAGAGAGAGAGAGAGAGAGAGAGAGAGAGAGAGAGAGAGAGAGAGAGTACTATTTCCTGTATTATTTCCAGGTCGCACCTCCTCCTCACTGTATCTACGCGTTCAGAAGGTTAATCTGTTCTTTACCCTAATCCAAGGATTGTTGTAGCTACAATTTCTGACACGTGGCTGATTTTCCAGAAAATCCTGGAAATGAGGTTAATATTCTACGACCTCTCTTCGAAATGCGGTTTCATCAGCGTCATTCCAGCGTCCTGGAATCGCTTCCAGTTTCTGATTCTACATCCTCTCTTCGAAATGAGGACTCATCAACCTCATTCCAGCATCCTGGAATTCCAGTTTCTGATCCTTTAGCCCCCCATTTCGAGTGAATCTATTGAAACTTGGAGGGCAATTTAACGGGGTCTTGACGTAGTAAGGAGTTATTGAAAGTTGGACAAACACATGAGACACTGGAAGTTCTGGAAGTTGTGAGACGGAAAGATGTATATAAGGTCTAGTGTGCGAGGAGCTTGTGTGTGTTCGTGTATGCAAAGGAGGTGTATACACATTATGTCGGTGCTGTTGAGCACGTGCCAGCTATAGTAGCTACAATATGGCTTAACAGTTCAACATGGGCTTTACGATTCGCCTCTCTGGCCACTGCACTAGTACTACAGAAAGTGAATTGTCTTTCTGAAATACCTATCTCTTTTCCTTTTTATATAGACAAGTTTCCCTCCGATTACACCTGTAATCGGTGATAGCATGATCAATTGATTACCTGCCAGACACATGACCCACATATGTGGATTTCACCTATGTTGTTAGTACGAACTACTCTTTGGTACGC
>NC_061107.1:3797414-3804914 GCF_015104395.2 Macrobrachium nipponense
AATCACAGGGCTGGAAACTCTCAGTCTCTCTCGAGGGTTCACATGGGTAGGATCTATTTTCCACCTCTCCTGAGGGATACGTCTTTCAATAGTACCCCTTAGGAGAAATGGAACATAGATCCTACCCATGTGAATAATCGAAAGAGATAGAGTTTCCAGCCGTGTGATTGGCTTATCAACAACCAATCAGGAACGTCGTATAACGGGACTGGCCTAGACATCCAATGCACGGTTGAAGTGAATTTACTATAAGTACTCTAATTAGACTCATTGAGCTGACCATGATTTGTAATTATTCACCTTCCTCCCTGTCTATCGAAAGCCCTTCTCGTTCTCTCTCTCTTTTTTTTTTTTAATTAATTTTTCTTTAAATTTGGGCTGGAATTTCACTCATTTATGCAAGGGGGGCGTAAAGGGAAGAACCAACTCTTAGAAGGGGGCGTGGCAATAAAAACTTTAAGAACCACTGCTCTATATGTCATTCTGCATCACAAAATACCTTTCGAAATTATTCACGAACCAACGTTAATTTAATATCCATTTGAATGACTTCGAGGGGCGGCACGGATGTGACCGTCGGAGGCGTTCTTCCGGAAAGGGTTGCGTAATCACCGACTCCCCTCTCCCTCTCCCCCTTCTGAATATTTGAATTTTGGGTCAGGTTGTCAAGTGAAATTTGAATAGATACTGAAATGCCAAGGTGGCAGGATTACACAGGGTGACTGAAATTGTCTTTGACATCGAAATGTATTTATCTGAAAGTGGGTGTTCCTTCCTGCATAACGGATGAATTATTATTATTATTATTATTATTATTATTATTATTATTATTATTATTATTATTATTTTATTATTATTATTATTATTATTATTATTATTATTATTATTATTATCATCATCTAGCAAATCGAGGCAAAATTAATGGCATTTAAATATTTTACCAGAAACTTCTTAGGAAATTACTTTGCTAGCTACCGAAGACTCTCTCTCTCTCTCTCTCGTCTCTCTCTCTACTCTCTCTCCCTCTCTCTCTCTCTCTCTCAAGAAATCAGGGGAAGCAAGTCATTTACAGGTTAACTGAAAGTGGAAACATTCCTTCAGTCAACGCGTAATAACCATGAAATAAAAGTTAATGAAAACTTGCTAATGGTTTCCAGTACTGGTATTTAATCCCATTCAACTCAGAAGGTCAAGAAAGAACGCCCCTTCCCACCTTCCTCCCCCCCCTTGGAAGTTAGCCTCGTTCAACCTGCTAATTTTGAAGCAAGACCCTTTGTATTTTCCGTCTTTTTTCTTCAATTCCTTTCAAGCTATAACTTCAGCCCTTCTTAAATATTGAGCCAAATTCAACCCTGAGTGCTAACAGAATATATACGCTCATTATTCTAACCATACTTAGCTGAAAAATGTCATTTTCTGTCTGTAGTGATTTGTGTTAAATGCTATCTTTTCTCGCCATTTTTGGGTGCATCACAAAGAGGGAATTTTAAAAAAATCTCTATAATTTCAATATATATGATTTAATATTAAAAGTCAAATTGTTAGACTGTTTACAGACTAATCTGTAGAAATTATTCATTTTGGTGCGTTTCAAATATTAAATTCTAAATCACCTTAAGATTCTTATCAGTTTCATAAAACGCGCAAGTAAGTTACAATAAATCTTAGCAGATAAATTCATAAAAACATAAAAAAAGACTTAATGGCAGAATAATTAAGACTTTTAATGGTAGAATAATGAAAAAAATACATTATGGAAAAATAATAAAGTGTGCTGAAAAATATATATTGGCGTTTTGATTCTACATAAATTTCATAGGTTAGTCAACCTTCCCAAGCCTGTAAGAGGATTGTGTACACCGTAGGCTTCTTGGGCAGAATATTGACAAAATATGGGGATGGTGTTGCACTTCAAAGCTGCTATTAACTTTCTCATTAGTTCTCATTGAAGTCTAGGATCTTTATAGAATTTTACATAGGGGATGCGAGCGTATAGAATATTGCTCAGGGGATGCGAGCGTATAGGAATTTGTGGAAGGGATACGAGCGTATAGAATATTGCTTTACCGATAAGCTACAGTCCTCTTGGCCTTGTCCTTAAAGAGTCAAGAATAACCCCGAGTTATTTCTATATATCGAGAAATTCAATTACTGGAGAATATTCAAAGAAAACGAGATATTGGAAAATGTCTGTCTACAGGCGACTGTGCTACGAGTGTTTGAAGAAGTATCTAAAACAATCTCCCATCGATATATTGCTCTATTGGAATGTCATATTGGTTCGACATCAGAGACCCTGCAACGGGAATCTAATCTGACGAAGTATCGGAGCTTTGAAATATACCTGAAAATTGCTGGAAGTAGGAATATATCCCGAATGTGTGAGGAATCTTTCTTCGACTTTTACGTATAATGCCTTATAAAACTATCAGCTATGGCCGGCAGCTCTCCAGTTGCTCACCAGATGCGGCAGAGTGAGGGTGCGCCCCATGGCTCCGGAAAGCGCTGCCAGATGCATGATCCATGGCTAACTTTGACCGTAAATAAAATCATAACTACTGGGGCAAGAGGGTTGCAATTTAGGATGTTTGATGATTGGAGGATGGATGATTAAAATAGCAATTTGACAGCCCTCTAGCCTCAGTAGGTCTGGAGATCTGAGGGCGGACAGAGAAAGTTCGGACGGACAGAGAAATAGTCATCCCAACAATTTTCTTTTACAGATAAATCAAGGCAAAATGTCATCTCGCCCTTCTGGGTAGCTCATCCCTTAACAAAGGTTCGTTTCTCTAGAGGGAAATTGTTTTGATTTTGAAGGATTTAAGCTCCTTTTACTTATTGTAAAGAAATTAATATTCTTGTTAAGATAAAAATTCTCTCTGGCTGTTTTTACTTTTAAAGTTTATATAATTATTCTCGAATTATTTTAACTAACTAAAGGTTTCTCAGGTATGGCATACATCCAACCGAGAGACTTGTGAGATGCTGGAGAGTGAGTCTCTCTCTCTCTCTCTCTCTCTCTCTCTCTCTCTCTCTCTCTCTCTCTCTCTCTCTCTCTCTCTTAGTTACAATAATGATTATTTTAAATGCTTCCTTTGCCAAAGAGGATTTTGTCTATCTTTGAACAATTTCTATCTTGCTCTTTTAGGAGAGAGAGAGAGAGAGAGAGAGAGAGAGAGAGAGAGAGAGAGAGAGAGAGAGAAATCTACCGATCCTTATCACACTGCAGGGAAAATCTTGTTTTGAACTCTGCTGGCGCAGTACTTCGATATGCACAGATGGTTTTGAAAATGGAGCAGAAGCGTTAAAATATTCTTTTTTTTTTTTTTTTTTTTTTTTAGTTTTCTGAAAAGAAACCTATTGAGATGGTTTTGTCTGTTCGCCCGCACTCTATTCTGTCCGTCTGCACTTTTTATGTCAACCCTCAGACCTTAAAAACTACTGAGGCCAAAGGGCTGCAAATTGGTATGTTGATCGTCCAACCTCCAATCATCAAACAGTTTTTCTGTGAGTCAGCAGTTGACAAAATATTTTTTTCTTGTATAGATTCCATTTGCTTCAAAACACTAAGTCATTTTCGACCTGAAATAGAAAGTACAAATCAAAGAAACGTCATACTCGAGAATTAAATCTTTGCAATAGCTAGATAGATTTAATAAAAATAAGGCGTGATCCGACCTTCATCTTACTCGAGGTTCGTGCTAAAATCTACGGTCAAATAGTCCGTTGTTTGACCAACGAAAATTGAAATATATTCGCTACATTTTATCAGAAATAATATTTCTATACTGTTTAACATGCACGTTATTTATTTATTTTTTATTTTCATTCTAATGAATAAATGATAGACATCCTATCCTACAATTCCTGTAATTTTAACTGAACGTGAAACAGCTTTTTCAGACCTTTTATGCTCTTCCATAGACCTTTCCTGACACCCCAACAAGCACAACAATAGCAACAACAAAGTAATTGTTTCTTTGTGGCTACGGCGTCTGTTCCGTCTAGTTACCTTTATATGAATAGCATTAGTTGGACGAATAATGATATACAAGAATAATATGTACAGTGTCCAAAATACCTTCATTCTTCACCCTTTAAGTTTTTCTCTCTGGCGACTTTCATTATCCTTTCACACCTATCCTCGTTCTCCCCCCCCCCACCCCCATCCCCCCACTGAAATTCCATCCAAAACCCCCTCCTTAAAAGGAGAAGATTTTTTTATTTTTATTATGAGTCTCAAGCCAAGTCATCCAGATATTCTCTCTCTCTCTACTCCCTCTCTCTCTCTCCTCTCTCTCTCTCTCTCTCTCTCTCTCTCTCTCTCTTTGAAGCAGAAAAACTGCTTCATATTAAGCTCTTCCCGTGGTCGTTCATAACTGCTGTATGAGCCGCGACCCATGAAACTCTCTGCCGGCCGAGGTGGTGTTGCGTTGCAGAACCACGATCATGGTTAAATTGAACCTTAAATAAAATAAAATTCACTGAGCTAGAGGGCTGCAATTTGGTATGTTTGATGAACGAAGGGTGGATGATTAACATGCCAATTTCCAGCCCTCTAGCCTCAGTAGTTTTCATGATCTGAGGGTAGGCGGACAGAAAAAAGTGCGGACGGTCAGACATGTTTTCTTTTACAGAAAACTAAATAGCATCGATTGCTCTCTCTCTCTGAAAACCGGATTCGAGATATGAGTAATGTAACAAAAGGAATCTTTTATTCTATGAAGGTATCATAATTAAATCGTAGAATATAGCAGCGAACGCATGATGTATATGATCCTAATGGATACATCTGCTCCAACATCGCTCCGTAATTCCCCGGATGAAGCCAATGGCGCCACCTTACATAAAAAACGCGACATTTCACGGCCTTAACATCCGAACATAATTGATTCCTGTTAACGTATTCCGCCCCGTAAAGGCAATATACCCCTTTTCAGTTTGACTGTATATTTTAGCATGTTTTAATTTACGTTAAGAATTTAAGGTTTATAGCGTTTGCATGAGGGGAAAATTGTGTGTGCATTCCGAGTAAGCTGGAGTTTCGATCACGCCTCGTTTTGGTTTTCTGTTTTATTTTATTTTTGGTCAATTAACATTTGCTCTATACCTTCATTTAGCATCTATTTTATGCTCTCCTCGAGCCGCGAAATTTAATTCCTGCGAAATCTAACTTTGTTTTTGGCTTATTCAACATGGCTGGGTTCATATTACGAATGATAATAGCTAAGAAGTTTAAAAAGATTTTTATACTTTCATTTAATTTCAGTTTTATGTCGTCCTCGAGCCGCGAAATTTAATTCCTGCGAAATCTAACTCTATTGTTTGGCTCATTCAACACGTCTGTGTTCATAGTATGAATTATATTGTATATATATAATAACTAACAAGATTAAAAATATTACCTTCTTTGAACGCTCGGATAATTCTTCATGCCTTGCTCCTTTTGACACTGAATACATATTCACACATGGGCAAATTGAAATTCTGATTTCGATATTAATGTGATCACAAAAATCCTCACAAAAGAGTCTCCACTTAAGGCTTCTTTGGAGTCAGCGAACTGCGAAATGGATTCCCTTCACTACTAATTTGTATTTCCTCAAAGCAGTTTTCTCTGATTAAAATCAAGGTCTCTCTTGAATCATGACCTTGAATTTCAGTCTTCAAACTAAATAAAGGAAAAATAGATAAATGTAAGAGCTTCTTGTTGTGAATCTGTTCTACAGTTCGATGACTTTTCTGGTGCAATCGACATACACGGAGAATGAAGCCAGATTAATGTAAACAAACCTACGGGCCATCACTGTTGAAAATACCTTCTAAAGCTCATGAAAATTCTACTGAATATAAAGGCAGAGTTTTCCGCGGTATAGAGTTAATAAAAAGACTGCATATCTGATATACATGAAGCGTTAACGTGCAGTGAAATTGCCTGACTTATAGATAGTGAGAGATTATGCAACGATTTTGCCTCAGGTACTGGAATTGAAATACATTTGCGTCATGTGTCAGTAACGACCTCGACTGGAATGTATTGCAATCACGTCTAGTAGAAGACGAGAATGAGATTGCTATGATAAAATAAATGATAAAATATCGCATCAAAGAATGTGCTTGTTAGTATCCGATATATTTTTGAAGAAATATGTTTGAGAAATGTTTTTCTAAGCACAATCATTAATTAACAGGTCCAATCTAACTACCAGCTTTAATGAACCTTCGTTTCCCTACCCACTTCGATCAGTAATGGCGTCGTGTTGCTTGTTGTGTTTGTGCGCTTGATTAAAAGAGAGAAACAAATATGTCTTTAGTTTTTGTTTTACTTCCGTACCCGAGGATCATTATCATCTTCTTCTTCTTCTTCTTTCTCTTTTTTTATCTTCTTCTTCGTGTTTACAGCTTGATCCCCAGGCGGAGTCGTGGTTTCTGATGGGCATTTTTCAGGTGTTTCAGTCTTGTGCCTTCCCTTTTTAATAATTTTTGTTACAGTTTTCACCCGAGAATACCCTCCTCCTTGTTAATTAATTAGGTAATCTATCTATCTATCTATCTATCTATCTATCTATCTATCTACCTGTATACTGAATCACGAAAATATGGAACTTGATGAATACATAAAGAAAGGCGAAATCCACGAACAAAAGTGAAACAATGAAGTGGTGCTAGACTTTGTCTGTCTGTGTGTCTATCATTATTTATTTATTGTCCAAAGCATTGAATTAAGATGTAGCGACTATACCCAGTGTATTTATAACCTCCACATTTGTCATATGCAAGTTCAAGGACAAAATAAATAAATAAATTAATAAATAAAAAAAAAAAGCCTCGAGCACATATAGAAATTAGGTCTGCTTTTCGACAACTCAGGGGTTGAATATGATTTCATTTGGTCCATAGGCGTCATTTTTAAGGACCATTAAAAATGAATTGGATTAATTTTAGATTGAGAACTGTAGCCTTTAAGTACCGCCCTCTACAAAACAGCTGAGTTAACAACCTCTTCCTCCCACTCTCTTTTTAGCTCTGTTTGATTTTAAGAAAGTTTCTAAATGGAACTATCGTGCTCTGCCATTCGCATAAGACTCAAATAATGATAACGAGGAAGGAGGAGGAGGAGGAGGAGGAGGAGGAGGAGGAGGAGGAGAGGAGGAGGAGGAGGAGGAGGAGGAGGAGGAGGAGGTAGGAACATTAATTACGAGACAGGAATATTCGCTCCCCTTCATCTTCTTCTGGTTAGTTAACGAAACGACGACAAAAATGGGTGAAAAAAGAAGCATGAGATGAGGGTGACTTCAAATTATGTCCCATTCAGGCGACGGGAAAACGGCAAATAAAAGCTTTAAATGACGTAGGTAAAGCCAGACGACATTTTGATTTTTTGTGTGTAATTTATAAGAAATGGATGACATCTTGATGTTAAAGATCACTGATATTTCGTCGTTCTTTTTATAGCTACAGTAACCTAACCTAACCTAAAGCACTGGAAAACGTTATAGA
>NC_061107.1:3809468-3811968 GCF_015104395.2 Macrobrachium nipponense
ATTATCCTTTCACACCTATCCTCGTTTCTCCACCCCCCCCCCCCACCCCCACCACCCACATCCCTCCACTGAAATTCCATAAACCATCCAAACCCCCTCCTTAAAGGAGAAGATTTTTTATTTTTTATTATGAGTCTCAAGCCAAGTCATCCAGATATTCTCTCTCTCTCTCTCTCTCTCTCTCTCTCTCTCTCTCTCTCTTTGAAGCAGAAAAACTGCTTCATATTAAGCTCTTTCCGTGGTCTCGTTATAATGCTGTATGAGCCGCGACCCATGAAACTCTCTGCCGGCCGAGGTGGTCTGTTGCGTTGCCAGAACCACGATCATGGTTAAATTGAACCTTAAATAAAATAAAATTCACTGAAGCTAGAGGGCTGCAATTTGGTATGTTTGATGAACGAAGGGTGGATGATTAACATGACAATTTCCAGCCCTCTAGCCTCAGTAGTTTTCATGATCTGAGGGTAGGCGGACAGAAAAATTTGCGGACGGTCAGACATGTTTTCTTTTACAGAAAACTAAATAGCATCGATTGCTCTCTCTCTCTGAAAACCGGATTCGAGATATGAGTAATGTAACAAAAGGAATCTTTTATTCTATGAAGGTATCATAATTAAATCGTAGAAATATAGCACAGCGAACGCATGATGTATATGATCCTAATGGATACATCTGCTCCAACATCGCTCCGTAATTCCCCGGATGAAGCCAATGGCGCCACCTTACATAAAAAACGCGACATTTCACGGCCTTAACATCCGAACATAATTGATTCCTGTTAACGTATTCCGCCCCGTAAAGGCAATATACC
This sequence comes from Macrobrachium nipponense, assembly GCF_015104395.2. NCBI lineage: Eukaryota > Metazoa > Arthropoda > Malacostraca > Decapoda > Palaemonidae > Macrobrachium > Macrobrachium nipponense. The sequence goes on from NC_061107.1 coordinate 3,810,280, forward strand.
CCTTTTCAGTTTGACTGTATATTTTAGCATGTTTTAATTTACGTTAAGAATTTAAGGTTTATAGCGTTTGCATGAGGGGAAAATTGTGTGTGCATTCCGAGTAAGCTGGAGTTTCGATCACGCCTCGTTTTGGTTTTCTGTTTTATTTTATTTTTGGTCAATTAACATTTGCTCTATACCTTCATTTAGCATCTATTTTATGCTCTCCTCGAGCCGCGAAATTTAATTCCTGCGAAATCTAACTTTGTTTTTGGCTTATTCAACATGGCTGGGTTCATATTACGAATGATAATAGCTAAGAAGTTTTAAAAAGATTTTTATACTTTCATTTAATTTCAGTTTTATGTCGTCCTCGAGACCGCGAAATTTTAATTCTGCGAAATCTAACTCTATTGTTTGGCTCATTCAACACGTCTGTGTTCATAGTATGAATTATATTGTATATATATAATAACTAACAAGATTAAAAATATTACCTTCTTTGAACGCTCGGATAATTCTTCATGCCTTGCTCCTTTTTGACACTGAATACATATTCACACATGGGCAAATCTGATTCGATATTAATGTGATCACAAAAATCCTCACAAAAGAGTCTCCACTTAAGGCTTCTTTGGAGTCAGCGAACTGCGAAATGGATTCCCTTCACTACTAATTTGTATTTCCTCAAAGCAGTTTTCTCTGATTAAAATCAAGGTCTCTCTTGAATCATGACCTTGAATTTCAGTCTTCAAACTAAATAAAGGAAAAATAGATAAATGTAAGAGCTTCTTGTTGTGAATCTGTTCTACAGTTCGATGACTTTTCTGGTGCAATCGACATACACGGAGAATGAAGCCAGATTAATGTAAACAAACCTACGGGCCATCACTGTTGAAAATACCTTCTAAAGCTCATGAAAATTCTACTGAATATAAAGGCAGAGTTTTCCGCGGTATAGAGTTAATAAAAAGACTGCATATCTGATATACATGAAGCGTTAACGTGCAGTGAAATTGCCTGACTTATAGATAGTGAGAGATTATGCAACGATTTTGCCTCAGGTACTGGAATTGAAATACATTTGCGTCATGTGTCAGTAACGACCTCGACTGGAATGTATTGCAATCACGTCTAGTAGAAGACGAGAATGAGATTGCTATGATAAAATAAATGATAAAATATATCGCATCAAAGAATGCTTGTTAGTTATCCGATATATTTTGAAGAAATATGTTTGAGAAATGTTTTTCTAAGCACAATCATTAATTAACAGGTCCAATCTAACTACCAGCTTTAATGAACCTTCGTTTCCCTACCCACTTCGATCAGTAATGGCGTCGTGTTGCTTTGTGTTGTGCGCTTGATTAAAAGGAGAAACAAATATGTCTTTAGTTTTTGTTTTACTTCCGTACCCGAGGATCATTATCATCTTCTTCTTCTTCTTCTTTCTCTTTTTTTTTCTTCTTCTTCGTGTTTACAGCTTGATCCCCAGGCGGAGTCGTGGTTTCTGATGGGCATTTTTCAGGTGTTTCAGTCTTGTGCCTTCCCTTTTTAATAATTTTTGTTACAGTTTTCACCCGAGAAAACCCTCCTCCTTGTTAATTAATTAGGTAATCTATCTATCTATCTATCTATCTATCTATCTATCTATCTATCTATCTACCTGTATACTGAATCACGAAAATATGGAACTTGATGAATACATAA